>NC_056731.1:462811171-462891171 GCF_019279795.1 Protopterus annectens
ACAGCAACTAGGATTCCAAAAATCTTCCCAGACCCTATCCCAAGATCATGTCTTTCTGAGGTGCGGATTCCAACCAGTACGAGTGTCCCTTCCATCTCAAAAGTCTCTAGAGCTGTCTCAGACCTTTTCGTACATCCTTCACTTCCACATCTTGTCATCAAGGCAATTTCTCAGAATTCTTGGACTGATAGCTTCCCCCTTACTTGTGCTGCCCATGGCAAGACTTCATATGAGGAAGTTTCATTGGTTTCTGAAGTCTGTGTGGACCCAACATGCCCACTCTCTGAAATTTCAAATCCCACTCCTACCCTGCTTTTGGAAGGAGCTCTTATGGTGGCTACAGCAAATGTCCATCAACCCCGGGTTTACCATCCACCCACTGCCCTTAACTCAAGACCTGTACACAGACACCTCTGAGAGGCTGGGTGACTGCATTGGACTCGCATACTGTTTAAGGCCAGTGGTCTCTCTCTCTCTGAGGAGAAGGATCACATGAATGTAAGAGTGATAAAGGCATTGAGCCTAGCCATTCAGTCTTGTCCGCCCCATCTTAATGCAAGCTGGCTGAGATCTGCACAGACATGATTGTTCTGTGGTATGTAAAAAGCAGGGGGGACCAAATCCTACCTCCTGTGCAGGTTAGCCTTACAGGTTTGGGAACTAGTCCTCCAACTTCAGATTTTTCTGTAGGCATTTTGCATCTCTTCCATTAAGAATTCTGTGGCAGACACACTGAACATATCCACGACACAGGCCCACAAATGGATGCTTCACAGAGATGTGTTCCTGGACATAGTTTGCCAGTGAGGCACTACTCAAATATACTTGTTTTCCTTCCATCTGAACAGAACTCCAGAATTTTGTGCCAGAGAACCTCACCCCGTGGCATGGAAAGTGGCTGCTATGTCAATATCATGGAAGGGGAAGTCTTTGTGTATTCCCTTCCATTTCACTTATTCCGAATGTAGACCAAAAATCTTGCTGGTGACTCCCTATTGGTCAAGATAGCATTGCTTCCCCCTACTACTGCACCTAACCAAGGACAATCATCACAAGTTCCCTCAAAGTGGACTTAGACACAAGGGCTGTCTTGTCCACTCACTTTTGGCAGCTCTTTAACTCTGTGGATGATAGAGCCATGATGCATTTTAGACACCTGTGCTCTAAGAATGTGCTTCAAGTCCTGCAGGAAACCCAATACCAGGAAATCTTGCCTCTCTGAATGGAAAAGATTTTATGTTTGTTGTCTCTCTCGTAACCTGAACAGTGGCTCTTCCTTTGGTTCTTTTTTACGTGTAGCAGTTGCTCAATTCCGGCTTAGCTTATTCTTTAGTTAAAGCACATTTGTCAGCCATTTCTGCATGTCTGCCTCTTTCTCCAACTCTCGCTTATAGATTTGAGGCTAAATAGTTCCTCAAAGACATCCTCCACATTAGACATCCCATGAGGTCTGTGTGTCTTGCCAGGGATCTTAACTTTGTGCAAGAGAAACTCACCCTTGCACCCTTCAAGCCAGCTTCCTCTAACTCCTTAAGACACTGCACCAGGCAAAGTGTCTTGTTGCTAGCTATGACTTCTGCCAGAAGGCTCTGTGAACTCCATGCTCTGATGGTCTCTTCCTCTCTTTCTGATTTTCCACAAAGACAGGGTTTCCCTTCTTGCCAACTCCACCTTTATCCCCAAAGTAGTTAGAGTTGTTCTTAAACCAGGCTGTTCACTTACCAACATTTTTCCCTTCTCCCCAAAACAGTAGGGTGAAGATTTTACACGCACTTGATGCTTGTAGACAACTCGGATTTTGCCTTCACAAAATAAGAACTTTATGTTAGTCTGACCAGCTGTTTCTCTTTCCACCCTAGGGCTTTAGGAGTGCTTGTGTACAGAGACCATTTTTAACTAGATTTCCAAAACCTTCACCTTCGGCTATGCCTACCATGGAAAAATACCTCCCTGCTTGGTCAAAGCTCATTCTACCAGAGCAGTGGCTTCCTCTCATCCCTTTCGCAAAGGCCTAGACACCAACTCTTTCCTAGAAGCAGCTGTCTGGACCTCTGTCCACACCTTTACCAAACATTACAAATTGGATTCCATTGCCAGAGCTAGGGCTGCATTTGCCAGGCCCATCCTTTATTGTTTCCTGGCAAATTCTTAAGCTAATTTCACCTCCCTGTCTGCATGAGCTTTGGTATTTGGTAATACTGCATCAGATGAATAGAAGGACATAGAATAGTTGTGTAAGGACTTACCATAACAATAGATTTTTTTCTGTTCTCTGTTGCAATATTCTACCACACCATCCTTCCCATTTCCAGTGGTTCTTGAATGTACTATCTCTATCTTCCTTGGACTCTGTCTCTGCCTGGAGCTGCAGTTCTAGGGATATCGCACGTGTATGTCTCTCTTATGGGCTACATCCAATAGCTGCCTACGTGAGACATACCGCGCACCCCTACAGTAGTAAAAGACTTTGGTATACTGGCCAACTTTGAGTCGCCTGGGCAGGCAGCTCCCTTATGTAGCAAATACTGCAGCAGTGAAGAGAAGGACATCTATCATTATGGTAAGTTCTTAAACAGCTGCTATTTTATTTGAGAGAAATCTTCCTTCAGGTTGTCTTGCATCATTTGGGGGATTCAATGACAGATCCTAGCTTGCAGTCATCTGCAAACCTAGTCGGATTTAGCCCTTTGGAATTTGCTTTTACGTCAGAAAAGGAGATGCCAAATGGTAGAGGTCCCAACAGAGAATCCTGGGGACACCACTGGAGACTGGTCTCTTTGTGGAGGTAACTTCCCCTATTTTGATTTCCTGCATCTTATCTGGGAGTCATTTGGCAATCTAGAAGGTGATTTATGGGTTTATTCCCAGATTATTTAGCTTTTCTACTATGCCTAAGTGAGGAGTTGTGTCAAAAGCTTTGGCCAGGTCAGGGTAAGAGGTGTGTACCATTTTGCCTCCATCCATTAGAAGGATGTGACCCATATAGCTGAGGTTACTACAGCAGTGATCATGTGAATAACTACCATTATGGTAAGTTTACTTACACAACTGCACTTTAATTCATTCCCAGAGAACACAGTATTTCTTGGAAGTCTGTACTTGGAGACAGCTGCAGATTTCTCATTCTGTGTTGTAGTAGTTTGCATCTTATTTTGGTAGGTCATAGAAGTTTGTACGCCATTCAAGTGATGAATTCAGTGAGGAATCAGAAATCTTCCATTTTTGTTTCATTGTTTTTGTACTTGAACCACTCTTAAATTTTGTATCACAGAGCACTGGTAAGGGAGGGTGGTGATTGCGAAAATCAGGTGATTGCTTTGTTGTTGGTATCCTAGTCCCTGTCCTCAAAATAACAGGATTACTTTCTTCTTCTTCTCTGAAGCAGAAGGTTCAGCAGTATCACTCAGTTTTCTTCTCCGTATTGTCAGCATTGCCCTGGAGGTTGTGAAAAGGCAGCAACAGAGTTTACAGAGGAGGAAGATGAGCTCTTCTGCTAGTGCACATAATATAGGAAATGAGAGATGTGAAAGCTGTAGCAAGTCAACACTCACAAAGTAGATAGTTTCATTGCATCTTCATTAGTACATGAAGGGAGGTGATGGTATAAGTGAGAAGAAAGAGGACACAGGTACACCTAGTCATGAAAAGTAAGCAGGAAACAACTCAGGCAAATTATTAGGTGATGTGAATTTATTTCTAACAAAAAGAAATTGGAGAAGAGAGGGGACACTGAGTTTGAGATACGGAAGAATGAAGAAGAGCATCTGATTAACAATTTTTTGTTAAGCTGAGTATCCAGTACTGTAGAGAGAGATCAGTACAAATGTGGTACATTTGGTGCATGTTGACTAAATGTGACATTTTTGTGGATGTTACTCTAGTGTTAGTTTTGCTGTTTTGTTAATTTTTAAATAATGTGACAAAAATTGCTACATGATATGACCTAGTGTTAATTATTTATACATTTTGTTATTTTTTGCAGATATTTTAAATGAACTATTCCAAAGGGAGAATAGAGTACTTCATTTTTGGACCATGAGGAAAAGACGTCTTGACCAGTGTCAGCAGTATGTTGTATTTGAACGGAGTGCCAAACAGGTTTGTAGCCCATGTATAGGGTGGTCCCATTCCTTTTGTGCCAGAATGGGTTCATTTTTATGTTTAGTTATGTTTAGAAGCCTGGATAGCCATTCAGAATTGATCATTGATGCATATCCAGGTTTTTAGGTGGTAGGAAGCTGGCCATGCTTGGAAATGTATTAGTTGGCTTTCTAGGTTTTTCTTCACCTTTGTGCACTTACGTTGCTGTACTTTTCAGGTTAATGGTATTGACAGTAGAGAAAATGAACCAGAATATATCAACAGAAAAAAAAAACTTTGCTGAGTTACAGAAGTTAATGCAGATTTTGGAATAAAAGTACAAGTACAAAAATGTAATTGATTTGCTCAAGTTCTGAAATTAACTTTATGTACCAGGTAGCATAGAAATAAGGTTTGTGGTACACAAGCATAACAGAGAAATTATTTGCATATACATATCGCATTTTGGGTTTAGGGTAAACCATCTTCCATAACTTTCTGTCTGAAGTCTGCATTATTGTGCACTTAATCTCAAAATACATGATTTACCAAAGAAAGTGAAAAAAACATAAAAACAAGTGATCTGATGTCAGGTTTCATTCTTTCCTCAACTGGTGGCTGTGTTGAGACCAAAGGGCAGAATCCTGATTTGATAGTGACTGGCTCCCAGCCGGAAGTGTAAAATTCTTAATTGCCTGTTCATCTTTATATGATAGTACGCATCCTGAGGATCTGTAGAGCACATCCAACTTTCTTGTTCCAAAAAGGGAAGATTGGATTGAACAGAGACCATGCTGAACTTGGTCTTTTGAACGGATATGTTTCAAATGCTGAGATTCTGAATTGGTCTCCAGTCCCCCTGTTTTCTTGGGCACTAAAAAGAATCTTGATTAAGTTCCAGATTCTGTCTGCTCTGGGGGGGGACCTCTTAGTTGACTCTCTTTTTCTAGCAGTGATATTCTGCACCCAATATCTGTTATTTCTAGCCAGGCTCCTGGTACAGAGACAAACGATGCCTCCAGAAGGGGAATATTGGGCCTCCTTTCAGGAGCACTGAAAGGGTTTACTAAGGAATGAATCTTTGGATCCTTGGTTCTACAGGCCACCTCTGCCACAAGGCTGGCGTCTGCCATTTGAGTACCTCCTCTACCTCTGGGGGAACTTCCTCCAATTGTGTTCTTGAGAGATCTTTGGGATTTTTTGAACCATATTTTCCCACTGCCTCTGATTCCTTGAAAAGGTTGTTGTGTGTGTGTATGTGGGGGGTGTTAAGTGGAAAAACGTACACCCATAGCAGAATGGTTCTTTTCAACCTTCTCACACCTGGAAAATATGTTTTTTATGTTGGGTCCAAAAAGTGATTCACAAAAATCACATAAGCGCATCTAGGTTTGTCTCCTAATGGCAGCCATTGAACCTGCTGGTTTTGAATGTTCCCTCTGCTACATGAAGGAGTTGGATTTCTATTGCAGGATACCCAACTGAGAGGTGACAGATGCTTTCACCTGTACAGAAACAGATCCCGAGAGGGTGTCTGATAGCTAATGCCTAACATTGTGAAGTGTGCAAAATGGCTCAGGGACCTTAAGGTGAATGTCGTTAAAGCATAGACATGCTTCCCGAAAATGTCCATCACCTGAGAATCTTTGTTGTGGAGATAAACAGAGGAACTTTCCTTTGAGTTTCTACTTATTGCCATGGCATCGACAGGCATACCCTTGAACCAAAGCTATTTATCCTCTGGAGCTGTTATGATTTTAGCAGGCTTCCTGGGAATTGGCTCAGTGGTGTCTGGATCCTTCCATGCCTGCCATGTGACCAAATTAACAAGGTCATCTGCAGGTAGGGTCACACTGGAGGTAGATGGGTCAGTTCCAAATGCCTCCAGGAGTACAGACCCTTCGGATGAAGGGTTGCTGGACTTCCAGCCACCTCTCTGTTTCAGGATTTCTAAGATGTCTCCAGTTGAGACATCATCAGGAGGTGACCATGGGGACCATTTGTTCTCATCAAAATCTGTCTGTGGTGACAGATTCAGGGGAATCTAAATGTTTCTTCTTAAATGTTTTCTTCTTAGAGACTACAGCAGGATACTGTGGGGGGGTAGGTGCCAGAAGAAGTGAGGATTACGTGATGGGATGTTTGGGGTTTCGGCACTGGCTGTCCCTGTGGAGAGAGACGGGACAGATTTAGACAAAGGATCTGAGGGGATAGGGACCGACTATGTCAAGGGTCCGGACAGGGCTTTCTCCGTGGCCACTAAGGCATACTGCCGCAGTGAGGGATAGGATCCCAGATCCGAAACAGCAACTCTTGATTTATGATCTCACCCTGCCTTGAGGACAGTCCACCTAAGGCTGAAGTCTGTGCCGAATTGACCATTGTTTAGGCTCCAAGGTGTACAGATGGCTCTGAAAACCTTGGAGTCGAATGAAGCACATTGGACCCAACAGGGTAGAATCTGCTCAGGGAGCTCTCCTGATCCAACTGAACCAAAGAGCTCAGAGCAAGTCTCAGATCCGAGGATAGAGCTATCTTCATATCCGAAGTCAACAGCTCATCTGACTCAAATCCATTGGCTCCTAAATGTTGAAAAGAGTCAGAGGAAGAACTGACAAGGGTAGAGTAGGGGCTGCACTGATCTCCTGACCCAGTGGGGTAGAAGCAGAAAGGATAACTGGCTGGCTCTATGCCGACAGTATCTTTCTCACTAACCTCTCCACATCCTGTTCTGTAAGGCTTCTGGAAGAGCGAGTGGACATCCCTGAAGAAGATTTTGGTCTCTATAAAGGGAAACGGGATCCTGGATGGAACTGGCTCCAGTGAGGATGAGTATCTAGTTTTAGGCAAAATCACCACATCCGCAGATGTTCATGTTTCACTCTTGCAATCATCACACTTGGGTTATCCTGCCAAGGGTAGCCCTCAGTTGGCCCGAATACCAGAGATTTTAGTATTTCTGCGTCTGTTACTGTCGCTCCAGGACTGATGTCATGTCATCAGTGATATAAAAACAGGCAACCGACTCCATTACAGCAGTTTTTCTTGCCAAGGAGCCCGAAGCAGCTCGCACGAGTGCCGGACGGCTGCTACCTGAGTATTTTGTTTCCAAAATTGAAGTTGGAAGTCTTCTAAAGCTGTCAGAAAATGTTAAAAAATTGTCTCGCTTGTGGAAAGCAAATACCACACCGAGGTTTCCATTCTTACTGCGTCACCTGTTTAGGCCCAGACCATGATGTCCCTTGTTGCCGGCTTTGTGCTTTGTTCAACGCCCAAACTGTTCGTCGTTGGGCCCTTATTGTATCTAAATACTTTCACTCTTTATCTCTGTATTCCGAAATGGCTTCAGTAAGCCATCCAACTACCGATCTTCTGAAAAATACGTAAGGATAAAGACAGACACAAGACCACACAGGTCCAAAACGGCCGACAGTGCTTCTGTTAACCTAGTCACCAGTTCGCCGGTACTCAGTGAAGTGCTTTTGCAGCCTCTGATGCCCGCATTGATGGATTTGCAGGCTGCTACTTATACCCAGTTGGAGTCCGGTATGCCTCGAGACTCTTGACTATGAAACCTGTGGATGTCTCTACCTTGGATAGGTTTGGAGCCGCTGTGCAGGCACATGTCTTCTGAGGAAGTTCTTCGCACTACCAGTATTCGACACAAACCGACAACTTCTTTAGCATCTTCAGTTCTTTCTAAAACTACCGAGTTTCTAAAGCCCAGAGTACGAGCAACGCTGATAGGATTGACAACCTAAACTCACCTGCCTGCTTCTTTGCCACAATCTCAGATGCTTAAAATGGTGAAGACCTTATCATGCTGATAAGGGGTAGCCAGCCTTTTCCTGCTGAAAGAAAGAGAAACTTGTCCCTGGCACTTTAATCTGACCAAGAGTCCGATTCTGAGGAAGTTCTTCATGTTTCACTGTTGCAGTCATCACATTTGGGTTATCTGCCTGCAGGTAGCCCTCAGCCGGCCTGAATACCAGAGTTTTCAGATTCCTGCATCGGATGCTGTCTCTTCTTTCATGACGTCAGGTCGTCAGGGGTATAAAACATGCAGCCAACACCATTGTTAGTCTTTCTTGCCGTGCGGTGCCCGAAGCAGAAGCAGTTCGCAAGTGCCGGTCGGCCAACTACTGAAATTTTCATTTTAGAGTTTCAGATCTGAAGTCTTCAAAAAAGATAAGTACCCCATTGGGGATCCTTTTTCTTCCTCCAACCGATGTCAGTAAAATTTAACGATTGTCTTACCTGTGGAAAGCAAATACCTCATAGAGATTTTAATTCGTACTGCATCCCCTGTTTAGGACCAGGCCACAACATCCCTCGCTGTCGGTTTTGTGCCTTGTTCAACCCCCGAACTATTCGTCATCGGGCTATCATTGCAGCAAATTATTTTCGTACTCTCTCAGTACTCCGAAATGACTTCGTTAAGCCATCCGACTACCGATCTTCTGAAAAAACATAAGGATAAAGACAGGGACTGCTTAGATCCAAAACTTCCGTTAAGCTAGTCGCCAGTCCGACGGTACTCAGTGAGACGCTTTCGCAGCCCATGATACTTGCTAATTCTGATTCGCAGACTTCTACTGAGGACCATTTGGTGTCCGGTATGCCGCACGATGCTTCTTCGACTATGGAACCTGCGGATGTCTCTACCTTGGATTGTTCCAGAGCCACTGTGCAGGCACTGGCTTCTGAGGGTGTATTCAGGCCTGCAGACTTGCATTTTAAACCAATGCCATCATCTTCTACCAGGGCGCCTAAAACTCGCACCACTCCTAGAAAACTGACATCCAAACTACAGGCTCAGGCCCATATGCCTAATAAACAAATGCTTAGAATGGCTGAAGACCTTATTACCTCAATTAGGGGAAGCCAGCCTTCCCTCTCTGAGATCTAGAACTGATTTTCTTTCTGATTCTTCTGATCAGGAATCTAATATTTCTGTTCTTCTGATTACCAGGATTTGCCCTTATGTACCTATGAGGATTCTGATGCAGAGGATTCCATTCCCTCTGCTTCCCCTCCAGTAGATTTTTCTCTTGGTGAAAGCTTGCACACACTTAGAGAGCATTTTCGCTGGGAAAGCCAGGATTACTCTGACTCCAAAAAGAGGTGTAGGGAATTCTTACTCTTTCCTCAACACAGACCTTTAGCAATCCCTCTTGTTCTTTACATTGTAGATGATGCTTTCTTGGAATCTAGCCTTTCTTCAGACCCTTTACCTCAGCTCCCAGAAAACTTGACCGGTATTACTGAGTACCTGACTTTCTCAAGTTCATCTTCAAGAATCCTACTGCGGATCCAGAGACAATTTCCCAAGGACCAAAAGGCATTAAGGCTACTGCTGCCAAAAATCCTACTCCTTCTTATAGAGATTCTAGAGCCTTAAACAGATGGGGTAGAAGGTATACACTTCTGTTACTTTGGCCATTAGGGCCTTAAATTGCCAGTTTCATATGTTAAAGTATCAACAGCATATTATGGGACTACTTAAACAGAAAATTATGTTGATTCCTGCCTGTGCTGAACACAAAGAATAACAGTATTTAATGCATTCTGCAGAACAAGTTGGTAAACATACTTTGCAATGTGGTTTTAACGCTTTAGAAGCATCTTGCAGGGCTGCTGTCACTGGGTCTGTACTTAGAAGGCATGCTTGGCTTAAGGAGCAAAACTTGCCAGATCATGTTAAAGCAAAATTACTGAATGCTCCCTTAAACCAAGACCGTGTGTTTGGCAACAAAGCAGAAGTCGTCCTGAAAAAGATGGAGGAAAAAGCTAAATCTATCCAAACTGTTAAAGATTTCCTACAAGTACAGCCTCCCAAATTTAGTAGGCATTGGCCTTCAAAGAATTGGTCCTTTCCAGTCTCTTCCAGGCCTTCTCAGTCCAAGCCCAGGAACAGCAGTCCACCTAGGTTACAGTCTCAGGCTGTGCTCAGGCCTAAGTAGTGGGGGCTCCCATTTCCAAAGCAGGGAGTAGTAAGCCACCCCCCTATGGAAAAATGGCACAATGACTTAACACTTCCAAGACCTGCTCAACTGCCTGCTCCCTTAGGAGGAACGCTAGCCCTGCATGGAAAAAATTTGGGAACTCATTATGTATGACAAATGGGTTTTGAACATAGTTTCCCCAAGGATACAGAATCAATTGCCACACACTACCAACCCCAAACGGTTGGCCAGACCTACTCCCAAATCAGTAGGTGGAGGCCCAACAGCAGGTTCTCTGTCTTCTAAGTATCTGCTATTCAACCTGTCCCAGCAGAACAAAGGGGACAAGGTTTTTATTCAAAACTTTTCCTGGTAACCAGAAAAGACAGCTCCTGGTCTCCTATCCTGGACCTCTCTATTCTAAACACCTTTCTGGTAATCCCAAAATTCAAAATGCTAACACTTCAACAGCTTCTTCCTATGCTAGGCAAAGATGCCTGGCTGGCAACCTTAGACTTAAAGGAAGCTTACCTGCACATTCCAATAAGGGAATCTTGCAGGAAATACCTATGCTTCAGGGCAGGCTCCATGCACTATCAGATGTTCATTGTGTTTCACTGTTGCAGTCATTACACTTGGGTTATCCTGCTGGCAGGCTACCCTCAGTCGGCCTGAATTCCAAAGTCCTGGTCCGGCATTGGTTGCTGTCACCTCTTCCCCAATGTCATTGCGCCAGGGGTATAAAAGATGCAGCCAACGCCATTTTCTTCAGTCTTTCTTGCTGTGCGGTGCCTGAAGCAAAAGCAGTTTGCAAGTGCCGGTCGGCCGACTCCTGGGATTTTCAAAACCGAATTTCAGATCCGAAGTCTTCATTAAAGCTAAGTACCCCATTGGGGAAACTTTTTTTTCTTGCTCCAGACCGATGTCAGAAAAAGTTAACAGTTGTATTTCGTGTGGGAAGCAAATACCTCATAAGGATTTTCATTCTTACTGTATTCCTTGCCTAGGCCCTGACCATGACGTTGCTAGCTGTCAGTTTTGTGCTAGATTTAACCAGCATACCATTAAGCGTCGGTACGATTTTGCCTTTCATTACTTTGGCCAAAGATTTAATTATATAATGCCATCGAAACAGCCGACGACCGGAATTTATAAAAAGCGCAAGGAAAAAAAGGACAGGCATCCGAGGTCCAAAACCGACGACGAGGCCTCCGCTAGGCCAGTCGCTGGTTCTCAGTGCGGCGCTTTCGCAGCCCCTGATGCCCGCTACCTCAGGGCATAGGCTGCTTCCGACTCCCACGTGGAGCCGACTAGGCCTCTGGATACTCAAGGTATTGGACACTCGGAAACTATTCTCTCAGATGGGTCCGGAGCCGCTGAGCAGATATCGGCTTCTGAGGGTGTTTTCATACCTACATTTATA
Source organism: Protopterus annectens (assembly GCF_019279795.1). Lineage (NCBI taxonomy): Eukaryota > Metazoa > Chordata > Ceratodontiformes > Protopteridae > Protopterus > Protopterus annectens. The sequence continues at coordinate 462,822,620 of NC_056731.1, forward strand.
TGTAAAGCCAACCTCAGCTTCAAAGGCAAAGACTAAAGCAGCTCTAAAGACAAAGAAACAAGTGCCGCATTCTTCTGCACAGACTTAAAAAAAAAAAGATGCTTAAAATGGCCTAAGACCTAATTACTTTGATCAGGGGTTCCCATCCCCCTCCTGATAAGAGGCTTAGGCAAGAGACAGAATATGAATCTTCAGATCAGGTTTCCATTTCCTCTGACTCCTCTTCTGAACAGGGATACTCCCTTCCTCCCTATGAGGATTCTGATGCTGAAGAGTGTATTGTTTCAGCCTCTCTTCCTGAGGATTATTCTTTTGAGGAAACCATTCATACCACGAGGGAGCACTTTCACTGGGAGAGCCAGGATTACTCATTATCTAAGAAAACGCTCAGAGACTTTCTTTTACTACCTCAGCATAGACCTCTTGCTATTCCACCTGTTCTAGACATAGTAGATGATGTATTTTCAGAGTCCAGCCTGTCTCCTGACTCTCTACCCCCTGCACCGGTTAAGCCAGACGGATACTACAGGGTTCCAGATTCCCACAAATTTCTATATAAAAACCCTGCTGCTTACCCAGAAACTATATCTCAGGGTCCTAAAGGGGTCAAGGCTTCCATTGCAAAAAACAAAAAATGCCAGCACCTTGGAGAGTCAAACAAAAAGGTTTATTTAAACTTCAAAAAGCTGGTGATTAGACCGGTTTCAGCTAAAAGCTTTCCTCAGTAATACATCAATGAAGTTACAAGAAGCCCTTATATAGCTGTAAAGAGTTTGAATCCATGACATCATTTCCTGTAATTAGTTAAATGAGAAGTATATGTTATGATAGTGAATTATCACAAATAACACATTATAAAATTATAATCTGCCCATATTCAAGTATGCAAAACTCCTGTAATAAAAAGGTCATATTAAGAAAACAAAAGAATAGAAAATGTGATGTTATACAATAAGAATAAAATTACTTACTGCAAACTCATAATTTATCATTTAGCCCTGGGGGAAAAAGTCCCCCTAGTTTAATAATCCACCTTCTTTCTTATGCCATCCTGATTTGAAGGAACGATCCCCCACAATACGATCAATAATGGTGAAAGTGTATCTTGCATTTAAATGTTTGGTTGAATGTTTGTACAGTGCATTAGTCATTCTGTGGTTTCTGATGTCCCCTGCTCAAATTCTAATGCGGAACTGCCTGGATGTCTGGCCGATGTAAAATGCCTGGCATGTACAGGTGGCTAGATAGATTATCCAATCTGAACTACAATTTCGAAGAAGTTGATGTCATATACCTGACCTGTATTTTGCTAGTAAAACTCGTTGTTTTAAAATGTAATTGCAAAGCTGCAATGGCCACAGGGGAAGTTCCCAATCAGCTTGTCCCAGTAAGTGTCCTTTGTAAAGTTATCCTGCTTGATTTGGATGTTTTTTTGTAATGAAAAATGGGCATAGATTTCCTTTCTATAGGAGTAACAACGTTCTCCTAAATAATTTTCTAAAGGGGTGCGAGTTGAGTATATTCCAGTGGTTATTGACAATGTTAATAAGATTTCTGCTGTTACGCCATAGGTAGTAACCAATCTGCATACTGAATCATCTTTTCTTTTTCCTTTCTTATATTCCAATAAAGACTCTCTGGGTATGGAGTTACAGGTACACACTGCTGAGTTTATGATTTCTGGTGAGTATCCTCTAGACAAAAATCTGTTGGTTAGGTCTTCCTGATATTTTGTAAGATCTTCATGTGAGGAACATATTCTTATTCTCATAAATTGAGATTTTGGAATGTTTTTGTAATATGTTTTGGATGGAAACTTTGGCATGTAAGAGAGTATTATACTGAAATTTTCTGTATATAGATGTTAATGTGTTATCCATCTGTCTTTTCAGATGGACATCCAGAAATTAATTTCATTGGGATGATGTTCTTCAGTAAATTCAATCCCAAATATTGCCATTAAGGTATTCCAAAATTCCCTAGATATTCCTGTCCTCCTTTCCAAACCATCCAACAGTCGTCCAGGTATCTCCTCCATATGTCGATTTCTGGTAAATATATATTGTGCATTGGATCGATGATGGTTTCCTCTATGTATCCCATAAACAAATCCGCATATGGCGAAGAGGCTGTTGCTCCTGTAATTGCCAATAGCAATTCTGTTGGAAGTAGAATACATCTTTGGTCAAGATGTGTTCCGCGATGCATAATATTAATGTATTCATTCCTGGTGGATATAAATTAGCTTTGTATAACCAAAACTCCAGTGCCATGAGGCCAGCCCAATGAGGGATGCTGGTATATAAAGAAGAAACATCAAAGTGCACATGAGCCAATCGAATCCAACTGTGTGTCAGTGACAATATTCAAAAATTCAGTGGTGTCCTGTATTCTACCTAATGAATTTCAATAATGGTTTTAGCTTTTCCGAAAGGCTGAAAGTGGTTCCGTTAGTGAGCCAATGCCCGATACAATTGGTCTACCTGGTGGTTGTTCCAAAGATTTGTGGATCTTGGGTAGAAGGTATAGATATTGTTTGGCAGGATCTTCGACTGTAAGATGTTTCTTAGTCTTTTCTGAAATAATACCATTTTCCACTGCCTCTTTCAGAAATAAAATAATTTCATTTTTAAAGCCAGATGTTGGATCAATATCCATCTTCATATAGTGGTGGTGATTGGATAATTGTCTGTTTGCTTCATACAAATAGTAATCATTGTCCATAACCACAACCGCACCCCCCTTGTAAAATGGTATTATTTCAGAAAAGACTAAGAAACATCTTACAGTCGAAGATCCTGCCAAACAATATCTATACCTTCTACCCAAGATCCACAAATCTTTGGAACAACCACCAGGTAGACCAATTGTATCGGGCATTGGCTCATTAACGGAACCACTTTCAGCCTTTCTTACGGAAAAGCTAAAACCATTATTGAAATTCATTCGTGCTAGAATACAGGACACCACTGAATTTTTGAATATTGTCACTGACACACAGTTGGATTCGGATTGGCTCATGTGCACTTTGGATGTTTCTTCTTTATATACCAGCATCCCTCATTGGGCTGGCCTCATGGCACTGGAGTTTTGGTTATACAAAGCTAATTTATATCCACCAGGAATGAATACATTAATATTATGCATGGCGGAACACATCTTGACCAAAAATGTATTCTACTTCCAACAGAATTGCTATTGGCAATTACAGGGAACAGCAATGGGAGCCTCCTTCGCGCCCATATATGCGGATCTGTTTATGGGATACATAGAGGAAACCATCATATACGATCCAATGCACAATATATATTTACCAGAAATCGACATATGGAGGAGATACCTGGACGACTGTTGGATGGTTTGGAAAGGAGGACAGGAATATCTAGGGGAATTTTTGGAATACCTTAATGGCAATATTTGGGGGATTGAATTTACTGAAGAACATCATCCCAATGAAATTAATTTCTTGGATGTCCATCTGAAAAGACAGATGGATAACACATTATTAACATCTATATACAGAAAATTTCCCCAGTATAATACTCTCTTACATGCCAAAAGTTTCCATCCAAAACATATTACAAAAAACATTCCAAAATCTCAATTTATGAGAATAAGACGAATATGTTCCTCACATGAAGATCTTACAAAATATCAGGAAGACCTAACCAACAGATTTTTGTCTAGAGGATACTCACCAGAAATCATAAACTCAGCAGTGTGTACCTGTAACTCCATACCCAGAGAGTCTTTATTGGAATATAAGAAAGGAAAAAAGAAAAAAGATGATTCCGAAGTATGCAGATTGGTTACTACCTATGGCAGAACAGCAGAAATCTTATTAACATTGTCAATAACCACTGGAATATACTCAACTCGCACCCTTTTAGAAAATTATTTAGGAGAACGTTGTTACTTCTCCTATAGAAAGGGAAATCTATGCACCCATTTTTCTCATTACAAAAAAACATCCAAAATCAAGCAGGATAACTTTACACAAAGGACACTTACTGGGGACAAGCTGATTGGGAACTTCCCCTGTGGCCATTGCAGCTTTTGCAATTACATTTTTAAAACAACGAGTTTTACTAGCAAAAATACAGGTCAGGTATATGACATCAACTTCTTCGGAAATTGTAGTTCAGATTGGATAATCTATCTAGCCACCTGTACATGCCAGGCATTTTACATCGCCAGACATCCAGGCAGTTCCGCATTAGAATTTCGGAGCACTTGGGGGACATCAGAAACCACAGAATGACTAATGCACTGTACAAACATTCAACCAAACATTTAAATGCAAGATACACTTTCACCATTATTGATCGTATTGTGGGGGATCGCTCCTTCAAATCAGGATGGCATGACATTCTTAATACAAAAGAAAGAAGGTGGATTATTAAACTAGGGGGACTTTTCCCCCAGGGCTAAATGATAAATTATGAGTTTGCAGTAAGTAATTTTATTCTTATTGTATAACATCACATTTTCTATTCTTTTGTTTTCTTAATATGACCTTTTTATTACAGGAGTTTTGCATACTTGAATATGGGCAGATTATAATTTTATAATGTGTTATTTGTGATAATTCACTATCATAACATATACTTCTCATTTAACTAATTACAGGAAATGATGTCATGGATTCAAACTCTTTACAGCTATATAAGGGCTTCTTGTAACTTCATTGATGTATTACTGAGGAAAGCTTTTAGCTGAAACCGGTCTAATCACCAGCTTTTTGAAGTTTAAATAAACCTTTTTGTTTGACTCTCCAAGGTGCTGGCATTTTTTGTTTTTTGGATCAACCTACTTGCTTGCCGTGCACCAGCCTAACTTGCTAGCTACATCCTTACAATTCAGTTTGTTGCTTGCTGGCTGTGGGCATTTGGAGAGTCCTCAACTTTGTAGCTGCACATCTCTGTATCTGCTGAGCCTCTCGAGATACAAAGGATTTTTCAAGACATCATTTTTTATTTTTATTTTCATTTCTACAAAACTCCCTCAACTTCATACATCCATGATGCTTGGGCTTCTTTGAGCAAACAGCTTTTGCCTTCGGTGCCGTTTCTGAGGTTGAATGCGAGGATATCATTATATCTGCTTATTCATTGAGGAGCGGCTGTTCAATTCAGTACCATTTGCCGTACGGATAAGTAACACCATTTTTTGACTGTTTTTGACTGTTTTGCTGACTTTTGGCTCATTGGTGGTGTCTCCTTAACCACGTTGGGGGATAGGAATCGTATGGCCGCCATTTTTCCACATCGGGCAACAACTTGTTTACTCAGGAGCAGTCTTTAAGTTGGAATTAAGGCCAATTACGCTAAGGGCATATTATATTAGTTCTGTGTTTTCTGGACATTCAATATAGTATAAGGCGCTTGAATCTTCACTATATTGGGGGACATAGTGGATGCTACAATTTTCCGTAAAGAAGAATCTACTTAAGCAGGTACTTTTTATTTCTTTTGTGTAGTGAGACTTGGTTTTACAACAGGATCATTGTCCTGGCGGCACATTCGTGTTTGGGACAACCATATAATAAATGAGACGTTTCCGCCATTTGGGATTAGTGATGATTATGGTTTCGACACACTAACAACAACTTTTTCTGCTGAATCGAAGGAGGAACCCAATTTGGAAGTCAGTACACTTAGCGACTTGACTTCGGGATACTATTTCATATATTGGGACAATTCTTGGCAATATTTTGGGACTTAATTGATCTTACCCGTATTTTTGTTTTTTATATAACTAAACCATGAAGTGTTAACATTGTGTATAGTCATATTTCAACAAGTATAATACTGTATGGTTTCACGTTTGGGTCTTAGGTGCTCCAGGATTTTTACCGGCGCAGTGTGTAGGTGGTTTTTTCACTGTGTGCCATTTTGAACACGCTGGAACTGGTTGTCTATGTGGGCAAATCATTCAGTTTTAATGTTGGGAGTGTTAACATCGTGAATGGCTTTGTTGGATCACTTTAATAATAATGGATGGTGTCATTTCTAGGTTTTCAACACAGAATGACTATAAGCTATTGAATTTACAAAATATGTGATTCATAAGGCGCCATTTTGATTACGCTAGAATGATTCATTAGGGCATGCAGCCTTATAACTAATATAACCACTGTGTGTTTTTTTCAAAAGAGGACTACATTCAAACATTTCATAAGGGCTAGGTAGCCATTTATCAATAATATAGTAGTGTTAACATCGTGAATGGCTTTGTTGAAACACTTTAATAATAATGGATGGTGTCATTTCTAGTTTTTCAACACAGAATGACTATAAGCAATTGAATTTACAAAATATGTGATTCATAAGGCGCCATTTTGATTATGCTAGAATGATTCATTAGGGCATGCAGCCTTATAAATAATATAACCACTGTGTTTTTTTCAAAAGTGGACTACATTCAAACATTTTATAAGGGCTAGGTAGCCATTTATCAATAATATAGTAGGAACACATGTAACTATTATAACTTCTGTATTCTCTTTTGTGTTTATTTCTCTTTTGAATTCTGGATACCATTTGGAACCTATACGTACTTGTTGGATATATTCTGGTGGTTGGTTCAGTGACAACGCAGAGCTATTAGATCTTGATCTATGGTATACTTTTTTAAGGGTATAGGGTTTTGATTATTCCCTGACAACATTGGATTGAGTTTTAACTTATACACAATACCATTGGGTAGTATAATTTCTGGGGCCTATCGGCTCATATATTTCTACCTTTTGAATACATAGGGTGTTCTATTAATAGGGTTCCACTACCTATATACATATATACAAACACTGTTGGTTTAGGTGTGGATTTCATTAAACCAAATGTATAAGTTAGTTTTCCCTACAGGGTACCTTCGTGTCAATCTGAATACTGGGTACTTGGGCTAACTAGGTCCTAACTTTCTCAACCATGTGGAAACTATATCAGGTTTGATCAGATTCTTGTTCCTATAATAATTATATAATAATTATATGAGACCCATTTTGTGGACTTTCCAGTGTTTGGGATATTATTGTAAACAACAATCCATATTATATACACATTTGGTGCTATATAATATCATTGACCTTAACTATATACCAGGCATTATTTGATAGCAGGTTAAATATAACACTGACTTGGACCTATCCTTATAATTTCAAACAGGGATGCAGATGTTAAGGACATATCCCTGTGTCAACTTATAGTGGGTCCACTGACATAAACACAATTTAAGAATATATATATATTTTTTTCACTTCAGTCTAATAAAGATCATCTAAGATACAGAGATCCCTATGGACTTCTACCCATATTGATGAATATCACATTCAGTGCTAACCACTTTCAGAAGTTACCTGTACTTAACATTTAGATCTATCTGGCATTTGTATAGCTTAGTATAATTGATTATTATTTGTCAATATTTTTTATGAATATAAGATTTTTCTATAATAACCAGATTTACCCCCCACCATAGAACTCTGTGCCCCTCTGGATTTGAATTGTTTTAGATTCATCAGTAATTAAACACTTCCTTGGCTGGCTTGTCATAACAATCTCTGTGCTTTGTATTTGACTATATACTCTCAGTCTAGTGTGAACCAAACCAGTGCAACTAATTGTCATGGATCTTGAAAAACTACTATTAGGCCTATGCTCCGACAAGGACGATCTAAAAATTTTTGGGATTGGCATTGACCAAAATGAAACATTTGATGCAAATCGGACAGATCCAGTTGACGGTTGCGAGAATTCCTTTCATAAACTTGGAAAACAAATCAAGGCCCTAAGAACCAATATCTGGCATCACAAGCTTTTCAAAGCGTACCAAATACAAAACATAACCCCACGGGGTTTAAGATGTAAGATACAGCCACTTGTGGCCAATCCAGATGAGACTCTAATTAAAGAGTGGCAGAGAGCACAACAAGAAGCGGCGATGGCCAGGGTTAACATACTGTCAGCCTATTATGAGAGAACTATTAAAAATAATATAGAGCAGGTTGAAAAAACTTGCAACTCACTTAAACATCATGAGGGGACCAGTATTTTTCAGGATTGTTTAAACAAGTTGGCCAAGGAGGTCTCCACTTTGGAGAATAGCTTAAAAAGCAGGAAACTTCATAAGTTTTCTCGTGACAAAGAGGACTACCTTAAGGGTAGACAATTCGAATCACAGAAGGGTGTCAGGTTCGCCCAAGGCACTAGAAATGTGCCTTTTAATCGAAAGAAAAGACCCAGGTCTATTCTTAAGAAAACAGGCTCAAATTATATTACATCTGGGGAGGAATCTTCCACTACAGATACAGACATCTCCATAGTTGGGGACTCTCCAAATGCCAAAAGGGGTAGAACATCACAACACCCTTTAGGGGTAAGAAACATAGAGCCGGAAGAAAACATAGGGGTTACAAGTCTGGAAGAACTTTTCATGACAGTGATAAAATAAATCAATACTATACGAATGTACACAATATTTCCAAACATGTTTTAACTGAGGAACAGCAAGCACTTTTGAATAAAGGACTCGGTTTTATCCCAGGTTTCTTTATTGATGAGAGTACTTTTGTATCTGACATTTTAGACTTTTGTAGAAAGATTAACTTAAAAATATTTTTTCAGCAGCAGGACCAACATATTGATACTCAAAGATCAACTGAATTTAAATTTCATAAATCCACATTCACACCCCCAATGGACAAACATGTTTCAGTGTTTCAACAGGCTGTTCTCAAAGATTTACATTTTCATTACAGCTCCCCAGACATTATGCACAACAATATTTCCAAACAGGAACAGCTTGCGCTCACACAACTGAAAAACAATAAAGATATTGTTATCATTCCAGCAGACAAGGGGGGTGCGGTTGTGGTTATGGACAATGATTACTATTTGTATGAAGCGAACAGACAATTATCCAATCACCACCACTATATGAAGATGGATATTGATCCAACATCTGGCTTTAAAAATGAAATTATTTTATTTCTGAAAGAGGCAGTGGAAAATGGTATTATTTCAGAAAAGACTAAGAAACATCTTACAGTCGAAGATCCTGCCAAACAATATCTATACCTTCTACCCAAGATCCACAAATCTTTGGAACAACCACCAGGTAGACCAATTGTATCGGGCATTGGCTCATTAACGGAACCACTTTCAGCCTTTCTTACGGAAAAGCTAAAACCATTATTGAAATTCATTCGTGCTAGAATACAGGACACCACTGAATTTTTGAATATTGTCACTGACACACAGTTGGATTCGGATTGGCTCATGTGCACTTTGGATGTTTCTTCTTTATATACCAGCATCCCTCATTGGGCTGGCCTCATGGCACTGGAGTTTTGGTTATACAAAGCTAATTTATATCCACCAGGAATGAATACATTAATATTATGCATGGCGGAACACATCTTGACCAAAGATGTATTCTACTTCCAACAGAATTGCTATTGGCAATTACAGGGAACAGCAATGGGAGCCTCCTTCGCGCCCATATATGCGGATTTGTTTATGGGATACATAGAGGAAACCATCATATACGATCCAATGCACAATATATATTTACCAGAAATCGACATATGGAGGAGATACCTGGACGACTGTTGGATGGTTTGGAAAGGAGGACAGGAATATCTAGGGGAATTTTTGGAATACCTTAATGGCAATATTTGGGGGATTGAATTTACTGAAGAACATCATCCCAATGAAATTAATTTCTTGGATGTCCATCTGAAAAGACAGATGGATAACACATTATTAACATCTATATACAGAAAATTTCCCCAGTATAATACTCTCTTACATGCCAAAAGTTTCCATCCAAAACATATTACAAAAAACATTCCAAAATCTCAATTTATGAGAATAAGACGAATATGTTCCTCACATGAAGATCTTACAAAATATCAGGAAGACCTAACCAACAGATTTTTGTCTAGAGGATACTCACCAGAAATCATAAACTCAGCAGTGTGTACCTGTAACTCCATACCCAGAGAGTCTTTATTGGAATATAAGAAAGGAAAAAAGAAAAAAGATGATTCCGAAGTATGCAGATTGGTTACTACCTATGGCCGTAACAGCAGAAATCTTATTAACATTGTCAATAACCACTGGAATATACTCAACTCGCACCCCCTTTTAGAAAATTATTTAGGAGAACGTTGTTACTTCTCCTATAGAAAGGGGAAATCCCTATGCACCCATTTTTCTCATTACAAAAAAACATCCAAAATCAAGCAGGATAACTTTACACAAAGGACACTTACTGGGGACTAGCTGATTGGGAACTTCCCCTGTGGCCATTGCAGCTTTTGCAATTACATTTTTAAAACAACGAGTTTTACTAGCAAAAATACAGGTCAGGTATATGACATCAACTTCTTCGGAAATTGTAGTTCAGATTGGATAATCTATCTAGCCACCTGTACATGCCAGGCATTTTACATCGGCCAGACATCCAGGCAGTTCCGCATTAGAATTTCGGAGCACTTGGGGGACATCAGAAACCACAGAATGACTAATGCACTGTACAAACATTCAACCAAACATTTAAATGCAAGATACACTTTCACCATTATTGATCGTATTGTGGGGGATCGTTCCTTCAAATCAGGATGGCATGACATTCTTAATACAAAAGAAAGAAGGTGGATTATTAAACTAGGGGGACTTTTTCCCCCAGGGCTAAATGATAAATTATGAGTTTGCAGTAAGTAATTTTATTCTTATTGTATAACATCACATTTTCTATTCTTTTGTTTTCTTAATATGACCTTTTTATTACAGGAGTTTTGCATACTTGAATATGGGCAGATTATAATTTTATAATGTGTTATTTGTGATAATTCACTATCATAACATATACTTCTCATTTAACTAATTACAGGAAATGATGTCATGGATTCAAACTCTTTACAGCTATATAAGGGCTTCTTGTAACTTCATTGATGTATTACTGAGGAAAGCTTTTAGCTGAAACCGGTCTAATCACCAGCTTTTTGAAGTTTAAATAAACCTTTTTGTTTGACTCTCCAAGGTGCTGGCATTTTTTGTTTTTTGGATCAACCTACTTGCTTGCCGTGCACCAGCCTAACTTGCTAGCTACATCCTTACAATTCCATTGCAAAAAACCCTGTCCCCTCTGATAGGGATTCTACGGCACTGGACAGATGGGGGAAAAGTTTACACTTCTGTTACCTTGGCTGTAAGGGCTTTAAATTGTCAGTTTCATATGCTTAAATATTAGCAATATTTAATGTCACTGCTAAAACAGAAAATGTTGACAAATTCTGACTGTCCAGATAACAAGGAAATGCAGGATTTATTGCATGCAGCTGAACAAGTGGGAAAGCGTACTTTGCAATGTGGGTTTGATTCACTGGAGACCTCTTGCAGGGCTACTGTTACACGGGTACTGTCATTAGAAGGCATGCTTTGTTAAAGGAACAAAATCTGCCTGATTATGTTAAAGCAAAATTATTGGATGCTCCTTTACAGCATGATACTTTGTTTGGTGTTAAGGCAGAAGAGGTGTTGAAGAAAATTGAGGATAAAGCGAAATCTATGCAGACAGTTAAGAATTTCTTACAGGTACAACCACCCAGATTTAGCAGGAACTGGCCTTCAAAGAATTGGTCCTTTCCAGTGTCAGACAGGCCACAAAGAGGCAGATACAGATGCCCTAGAGGCAGATTTCAGCCCCAAGGCTCATACAGGCCTAAACAATGGGGAGCTTCTACCTCCAAAAGCGGAGAAGACAAATCACAGCCATATAGAAAACAGTCCCAGTGACTTTCCTCTGCCAATACCAAGCACTTATCTCTTGGCAGCCCCCTTAGGGAGAAAACTAGCACTTTTTTCACAAAATTGGCATATAATCACCCAGGACAAATGGGTCTTGAGTATAGTGTCCCAGGGCTACAGGTTCCAATTTCACACCCTTCCAAAGGCAAAAGGTATGCCAGACCTGCCACAGAATCAATGGGCAGAGGCACAAAAGCAAGTTACATCCCTCATGGACATGAGGGCCATTCAGCGAGTACCACAGCAAGAGCAGGGACAAGGATTTTACTCAAGACTATTCCTGGTACCCAGAAAGGACAAAGCCTGGGGACCAATACTGGACCTGTCTATTCTAAACACTTTTCTGGACGTTCCAAAATTCAAAATGTTGAGACTGCAGCAGCTTTTGCCCATGTTGGGCAAGAAGGCTTGGCTTGTAACTTTGGACCTAAAAGAGGCATACCTGCGTGTCCCAATCAGACAATCTTGCAGACGATACTTCATATTCATAGCTGGCTCAATGCACTACCAATTCTCTGCACTGCGTTTTAGCTTGTCTACTGCGCCCAGGGTCTTTATAAATTGCCTGGCACCAGTAATTGCATTTTGCAGACAAAGGGGAATTCAAATATACCCTTACTTGGACGATTGCTTTATTCAAGCAGAGAACAAAGGCATTCTACTGAGGCATCTGGCGTTTGTAAAAAGATTACTAATTTGCCTGGCGTACACTGTAAACAGAAATCAAAACTACTACCCTCTCGAGAGATAATATTCCTGGGTGCAAGCTTAAATACAACTGCCCAGATGGCTTGTCTCACGCCAGACAAAGGCAACTGACTTCTTACTTCGAAATGTTGGCAACAAAGACCCAGTTATCTGCAAGAAAAATTCTGCAGGCTTTGGGCTTCATGGTATCCTGCATTCTACTAATTCCATATGCAAGACTGCATAAGAGGAAACTACAATGGTATCTAAAAAGTGTTTGGACTCAACATTGCCACAGCTTGGAAACATTAAATGTTAAGTTGTCAATCTCTCCTTCATTCTTGCTGGATGGGTCCGGAGCCGAACCTCGGCTCTACCCTGATCTCGTTTGCCATTTCCGCTACGAGGTTGCGTCTTTTGGCCAGCTCCAGGTTGTATTAATCTTTTTCTTGTATTTAGTCAGCTTTTTGGGTTATAATCTTAGAGATAGTTTTTCCTAGTTACTACCCTATAGATCCCTGTTTAGAATCTCCTCTTAGGTAGTTTTTTTTCCTCAGTTTTCCCCTCACTGAATAGTTAGGCCTTTGGCTAAACTTCTATTCAGTTCTGTAGTAGTAAATCCCTTTGGGTTTTTTCTGTAGATGTATGTGTGTGCCTAGTTAAATTGTGTTAAAAAGTGTTGGTTTTTTTGTTTTTTCTTGGTCTGTTACAAGCTTTTTGTGTGTGTGTGTGTGTGTGTGTGTGTGTGTGTGTGTGTGTGTGTGTGTGTGTGTGTGTGTGTGTGTGTGTGTGTGTTGGCTGATTGTGACTAGACCACCTAGAGTTGTCTTTTTCTGCCCGTCATCCTTGTTTCAGGATGTCGAAAGACACCAAGGTCTTGGGCTTCAAGAAGTGTGACTCGTGCTGTCAGAAGATGTCTCTGACAGACATTCACACTTGTGTATATTGCTTGGGCCCTCTGCACCTGCTGGACTCTTGTTCTGTCTGCAATGTGTTCAGTCCAAGAGTCCTGCAGGAACTCGGAAACAAACTTATTTTGAGAGGCTTGTTGAAGCCTGAAGGTTCCCCAGCTAAGCCTTCGTCGGGTAAACCTTCCAAGCCCGCCAAACCGTCGGCTCCATGTTAGGAGCCGTCGCCGAGCGGCGCTACTACTACCACCACTGCATCGGTTCCGGCCGGAACCGATGATTCAAGGCCTCAGTCGGCTCCGACTCTGCTGTCAGAGCCGTCTTCGAGCAGAAAGCATTCCAGGTCTCCTTCCCTGGAATCTGTCCATTCGGCTCCGAAGTCTCCCTTTTTATCAGAGCGGAGTCACAGGTCCCATTCTTCTCGGTCTTCCAGACTGTCGGACCATGACCTCGAGAGGGTGGTTAGCAGACTACTTAAGTCACAGGCACTGGCCCAAATGTTGCATAGCCCTCCTCATCAGGCAGTGGCTATCACTACTCCTTCGATTCCTCCTCCGACTCTTCCTTTGAGTTTGGAGCCGGAGATCGTATGGGTCGGGACCGTCGGAGCCGATACAACTCCTTTCGGCTCCCTTGTTGGCTCCGATCTCTTCCTTGGTTCCATCCTTGGAGGGATCCGGGCGCCGGGACTCCCTCGTCTGTTCTGAGGGGGCGAGTGGCATCGGACCCTTGTCTGACCCCGTTCTCCCTCTTGGAGCTTCGGCGCAGGTGAGTTCGGCCCCGACATCGGCCTCTGAGCCATCCCTCTTGGTGCCGGGAGGAGTCCTTGTCTCTTTGGAGCGGGGACCCCCTTTCCTGCCTGATTGGGGTGCCTTTGAGTTCATGAGGAGTGTGCTGGCCCCTGTGCCTGCTCCACGGTTGACTCCTTCGGCTCCTCCCTCTATGGTGCCTGCTTCAGTCTTTATCCACCCTTCTGATCCTGAGCGTGGAGAACCGACGCTACAGGTAACCCTATTGGGTGTATCCTCCTCTTCCGAGGCCTCCCCTGATCCTTCAGGGGAGCCCCCTCAAAAGAGAAAATGCAAGAGGAAGCATGTAGACTCCCCTGAGTCAGTCACGTCAGACACCGACTTGGATGAGTCAGAAGGGTCCCTAAGGTCCCATTCTGTGGATGTCTCATTTTCTGACATCCTGGAGATTCTTAAGCAGAGGGGAAACTGGTCTGCCCTTAACCCTTCTGAAGACGAGTCTGTGTACCTGGATGCATTCGGTTCTCTCCCTTCCACCTCCTGGGTGTCTCTGCCTTTCGACCCACTCATGGATGTGGTGGCTCAAAAGGCATGGACGGCTCTGGATACTATGGAACCAACTCCCCGGAGGCCTACAAATTTTATTACAGCCCCTTCTGACAAGCAGTTTCTAAGGGCGTCCCTGTTGATGCTTTGGTGGTAGCGGCGGCCACGAAAAAGGAGTTGGCTGACACTTCAGTACCTGTCCATCCTCCTAATAAGGAATCTAGGACTATGGACAGGTATGGTAAGCGGATGTTTTCTTCAGCGACCTTTGCTATGCGGTCGCTGAATTATTTCTGCTATTTCACCTGTCTCCAGAGAGACCTTCTCAAAGAACTGGGTGATACCTTACAGGACCCATCAGCTGTGGGGTCTCAGGAAAAGATGAACTCCCAGCTGGGGACCCTGAACTCTATTGTCAACTCCTCCATGCGGCTCATTTCTTATGCAGCCGATGGAGTGAGTAGGGCTGCAGGCACAGGCGTTGCTCTAAGGATACATGCCTGGATGTGGCTTTGCAATTTTGCTGACCCCTTCAAGGTGTCCTTCACTAACACCCCTTTTGATGGTTCTGCCTTGTTTGGACCTCAAATGAAGGATACATTGACCAGGTGCGAGCAGGAAGGCAAGACTCTGTCTGCCGTAGGAGTCCGTTTTTCTACCCCTTCTAGACCATACCCTAAGGGTCAGAAGAGTGGGAAAATGTGGTTCCGCAAACCTCAGGGAGTACTGTCTGACGCACGTGGTGAGTTCCCTCAAGAGGCAGAGGAGGGAACAGTAATAGACGCCGCCTGAGGGGTAGGGGGTGTCCGCAGAATCAGGGTAGCAGAGAATCCTTCTCTGACAAACCCTTCCAGCACCCCTGAGGAGCTGCCCAACTGTCCACCTTCAGAGGCAGTCGGGGGAAGACTATCACAGTACCCAGAAGCCTGGCATTCCCTCACGCAAGACAATTGGTTACGGTCGATCATATCCGAGGGTTACAAAATTCCCTTTATTCATTCCCCACAACAGCCAAAAGGGCCCCTTCCAGACGTTCCACCCGGTCAGAGGGATCAAGCAGCACTAGAAATTTCAAAGCTACTAGAAAAAAAGAGCCATCCAGCCAGTCCCAGCAGACCAGCAAGGATCCGTAGTCTACTCCCAAGTTCTTTTTGGTACCAAAAAAGACAGGGGACTGGAGACCTATTTTGGGATCTCAGCATGCTTAACAAGTCTGTTCAAAGAACAAAATTCCGGATGGTCACGCTTCAGTCCAGTCTACCTTTCCTGGGTCAGGACAATTGGATGTGCTCTATAGACCTTCAGGATGCATATCAGAATGAACAGGCGCTCCAGGAGGTTTCTCTGCTTCCGGCTGGGAGCCAGTCACTACCAATTCAGAGCCCTGCCCTTTGGCCTCACCACAGCTCCCAGGGTGTTTACCAAATACATGGCAGTGGTTGCGGCTCACCTGAGCCGACAAGGATTCCAGCTGTTTCCATACTTAGACGACTGGCTCCTTACTGCCACCACCAAGCGTCAGCTACTCCATTCCAGAGATTATACCCTCCAAATTTGCAACGAGCTAGGTATCTCTATAAACTCCGAAAAGTCTGCCTTGTCGCCTTGTCAGTCTATTACCTTCATAGGCGCCATTTTAAACCCTGTGGAACTGTCAGCAAAACTGCCTGTACAAAGGATTTCAGACAATCGCGATCATGTTCAAATCCTACTACAAGAGAGCAGAGTCCAGGCCAGATTCGTACTAAAAACCCTAGGTCTCATGGCAGCAGCCATTACATTACTCCCCCTAGCTCGCTTTCACATGTGGATCCTGCAATGGATGCTGTTTTCCCAGTGGTCCTTTCAACAGCTCCAATGTCACACAGCATTCTAATCACTCAGTCATGCAAAAGGCACCTTTCGTGGTGGATGGTCTCCCCTCAGGTTCTTCAGGGCAGACCTTTTGTCCTTCCTCCTCCTGTGGCTACTATGACAACGGATGCCTCCCTGATCGGGTGGTGGGGGGGGGCATTTTCAGGGCAGGATAGTCCAGGGCACATGACAACCTTTCGAAGGCCACCTGCACATAAATGTCTTGGAAATGAGAGCGGTACTTTTATCGTTGCAGGCCCTTCAAGACTCTCTACCCACTGGGACTACTGCAATTCAGACAGACAATATGTCTGTAGTGTGGTACATCAACAAGCAGGGCGGAACCAGGTCCTACCCCCTATGTCGAGAAGCACTCGGACTTTGGCAGTGGGCGATCTCTTCTCAAAGGTTTCTGGTAGCAACGCATATCCCTGGGAAGTCCAAAGTCATAGCGGACAGGCTGAGCAGAGCCTTTCTCATGCCCCATGAGTGGTCTCTCAACCAGCTAGTAGCGGAAAAAATTTTCAGAAGGTGGGGTCAGCCTTGCTGCGATCTTTTTGCAACCCCTCAAAACAGCAAGTGCCCAGACTTCTTCACCCTCTTCCCTCTCCCAGGTCTTCCCCCCAGAGACACTCTAGTCCACGATTGGCCCCGGGGTCTTCTGTATGCTTTTCCCCCCCCGTTTCCCTTAATTGCTCAATTAATCCAGAAAGCAACTGTTTCGAGATCCAGAATGATCCTTGTTGCCCCTTACTGGCCTTGACAAATTTGATTTCTGTTCCTGAAACGTCATCTACTAGATCATCCCTGGCATCTGAACCAAGCACCAGATTTTGTGACACATCAGTCAGGCGGGCTGCATCAATCTCTCCAATCTCTCAACCTCACAGCTTGGTTGCTCCACTTCCAACCTTAGCCAGGCTTCCCTCATTCTCTCATTCACTTTGTGACATCATCCTCGCTTCGCACAAGTCTACTACAAGAAAGACTTATGCTAGCAAATGGAAGTGTTTCTCTGTTTGGGCAGGGTAGAAACAAGTTGACCCTTTTACAGCTCCTGTCCATACAGTTTTAGAGTTTTTGGCAGAACTTTTTCAAATAGGTTCTTCTTCAGCCACCGTCAGAGTTCAGTTGGCAGCTATTGCGAATTTTCATGTTGGATTGTCAGAGACCAGAATTATGTCACACAAACTTTGTAAAGCCTTTCTAAAAGGAACCCTCTTACTTAGGCACCCGGTAAAAGATCCTCCCCCACCATGGGACCTAAATTTGGTGCTGTTGTCTTTAATTCTCCCTCCCTTTGAGCCTGCTGCTTCCTGTTAGTTAAAGTTGCTCTCTTGGAAAACTCTGTTTTTAGTAGCCATCACTTCAGCGAGAAGGGTATCGGAACTCCAAGCCCTTTGTGTTCACCATCCTTACCTTGTTTTTCACAAAGATAGAGTGTCACTTAGGACTAATCCGTTCTTTTTTATCCAAAGTACTCTCTGAAAAAAATCTGAATCAGACCATCTATCTTCCTGTTTTCTTCCCACTTTATACCAATAGGTCAGAACGGAAGTTACATTGTCTAGACGTTCACCGTCAATTACGCTTCTACCTGGGTAGAACCAAGCAGACGAGGAAATCAGAACAGCTCTTCCTGTCTTACGCAGAAGGGAAGCAAGGCCTGCCAGTTTCCAAAGTAACCTTGTCCAGGTGGTTGACCTCTGTTATCATGTTGATTTACCAATTGAGGCATAAAGAGCTCCCTATTAAGCCCAGAGCTCATTCAACCATAGTGTTAGCTTCTTCAGTAGCCTTTCAGGCAAGATTGCCAATGGATTCCATTTGTGCAGTGGCCACATGGGCCTTTCCTCATACCTTCATTTCTCATTACAAGCTGGACATGACCTCTAGAAATAGGGCTGATTTTGGTTCCACTGTACTCAAGAGTTTGTTCCATTGAGCCACCCAGGACTAAGGTGCTAGTGACGCTGTCCCATCCAGCAGGAATGAAGGCGAGATTGACAACTTAACGTTAAGAAGTTATGTACCTACCATAACGTTCCATGTTAGTTGTCTTCTTCTCGCCTTCTTTCTTGCGTCCCACCCTCCATCCCCTTAGCCTGGCAAGACCGAGAGTATCTTCTGAGATGTGTTATCATGAGAGTTATCTCCTTAGCTACCTCTCTTCCTTTTCTTGGTAACTCTTATAAGAGTTTTATATACTTAGATAATAGAGGTAGATATATATATATAAATATATATATATATATATTTATATATATATGTATATATTTATATATATATATATATGTGTATATATATATATATATGTATATATATGTATATATATATATATATATATATATATATATATATATATATATATATATATATATATGTGTGTATATGTGTATATATATATATATATATATATATATATATATATATATATATATTCTCTGTCATGGTGGGGACATGTATGTCCATGGTGTTAGCTATCAAACGAGATCTGGATATATCATGCCTAGCATTATGGGACATAGGATAGCCTTGAGCAGGTAAAAATAGCTCTCGAGCTTTAGTAATGGGCCGAGTCAGAGCCGAGGTTCAGCTCCGAACCCATCCAGCAAGAAAGAAGGCGAGAAGAAGACATTGAACATGGAACGTTATAAGTACATAACTTCTCATTACCCTCATTCCCTGCCTGCAACAGGAGTTTCGATGGTGGGCACAGGCCTGCCACCACAACAAGGGACAGCCATTCACTCTACCCACGGCCAGGCAGATACTAACAACAGATGCATCAGATTATGCCTGGGGGGCCCACACGGCAGGAAGATGTATTCAGGGCTCATGGCCAGCAAGCCAAATGCATCTTAATATCAATCAAAAAGAGATGCTAGCTGTTCAGAATGCCCTGAAAGCCTTCAAGGATCATCTTCATCTAGGACAACTGCTGGTAAAGACTGACAATACTACAATCATGTGGTACATAAACAAGCAGGGAGGCACACATTTCTACCCCCACTGCAGACAAGCCATGTCATTGTGGAACACAGCATTGACTTATCAAGTACACCTGCAAGCACATTTCCTGCCAGGAAAGACAAATATTTTGGCAGACGAACTAAGCAGTAATCTCAAGGATCCTCATGAGTGGAAACTAGATCCACACATCTTCAGCATGATAACAAGGAAATGGGGATGCCCAGACATAAACCTATTTGCCTCCCCGCACAACTGCCAACTACAGAGATTCTGCACAAGGACTTAACACAAACAAGCATGGAAAGTGGATGCCCTATCATTCAGCTGGTAAATCATTACAGTATTTGCCTTTCCTCCACTGCCTCTCCTCCCCAAGGGTACTCCTTAAAGGTCAGAGAAGAGAAGCTAAAAATGATACTGATTGCCCCAGACTTGGCCACACCAGCACTGGTACCCAATCCTAAAGAGCTTGTCTCAAGGCCCAGCCTGGACCTTACCTCAAATTCCTCATTTGCTGACCCAACAAAACAATCATCCTGCACAGCCAACTCAGAACCCTAAATCTGGCTGCATGGCAGATAATGTAACCATTCAGAACACAACTGTCTCTAAAGCAGTTACAGGTGTTATTTTGGAGGCCAGGAGGCCCAGCACCAGAAAATCTTGTACAGAAAAATGGAAGAGATTCTGTGCTTGGAACAAGGCACAAGGAATGGACACGCTTGTACCAAATATTCCTCAGATTTTACAATACACCTAACTGAGATGCTTGGACAAAGACCTATCTTTTTCATCAATTAAGATCCATGCCTCTGCCATTTCAGTTCATTACAATACGGATCCACCTATTTTTTCGCATCCACTGCTAAGGCAGTACCTCAGAGGGGCCAAAAACATAAGACTTCCAAGGAGCGCTCCAGCACCTGCATGGGACCTCAATTTTGTCTTGGAAAAACTCACACTGCCTCCTTTTGAGCCAGCCAATACAGCTGAGATAAAATACTTATGGAAAACAGCTCTTCTCCTTGCAATAACCTCAGCAAGAAGAGTCTCAGAGTTACAGGCACTAATGGCTGTGGAACCTTTTATTATTTTCCATCCGGACAGGGTTTCTCTAAGGACAAACCCAACATTTATGCCTAAGGTAGTGTCCAGTGTGGCTCTTAACCAAACCATTCATTTGCCTACCTTTTATCCAAACCCACAGAATAAGGGGGAGAGACTTCTGCATTCTTCGGGCATACACAGACAGCTATGCTTCTACTTGGACAAAACTAAAGCCTTCAGAAAGACTGAGCAACTCTTATTGGCTTATGCTGCATGATCGCAAGGAAAAGCTATTTCAAAGCAGACTATTTCAAAATGGATAGGCCACTGCATTTGTTTCTGCTATTCACAACATGGCAAGTCAGTGCCTAAGGGCATTAGGCCATATTCAAACAGAGCAGCAGCCACTTCAGCAGCCTTCCTCTGAGGAGTACCAACCAAGGACATTTTTGAGGCTGCAACTTGGACTTCAGTGCACACTTTTATAAAGCACTACCACTTAACTCTTTACTCTAAATCCAGAGCAGGCTTCGCCACTGCAGTTCTGCAGGGCCTCATAGCCACTCCTAATTCTATCTAGGCCCAACCACCCAACCTCAGCTTTGGGATTCAACTCAAGTGTAATGACTGCAACAGTGAAACATGATGAACATAGTACAGTTGTGTACCTACCATAAATGTAGATGTTTGAGTGTATTCATTGTTGCAGTCCAGGTTACCCTCCCTCCATCCCCTTGCATTGCTGGGACTTATCTGTACTTCTCTATTCTATACAACCTATGTGGTGTATTTGCTTGTAGATGAAGGTAATGTTTATGTTAGTGCATGCTTTTTTATGAGCAGAATTTTTAGCCTATCCTTTTTGGGGCACCTGACATCTGGGTTAAGAAAAACTGAAGAAAATGGTGTCGGCTGCATCTTTTATACCCCTGGAGCACTGACGTCAGGGAAGAGGCGACAGCAACTGACGCCAGACCAGGACTTTGGAATTCAGGCTGACTGCGGGTAGCCTGCCAGCAGGATAACCCAAGTCTAATGAATGCAACAGTGAATACACTCGAACATCTACATTTATGGTAGGTACACAACTGTACTTTCTCTTCACTTCCCTTTGGGTTATCTGCTGCGCCCAGGGTATTCTCAAAGTGTCTAGCTCCAGCCATTGCATTTTGCAGGCAGAGAAATATTCAAATATACCCATACTTGGACAGTTGTCTGATTCTGACAGAAAGCCAGGACTTGCTATTACAACATCTGGCATTCATAAAGAAACTTCTATCCTCAGTGGGGTACACCATAAACGAAAAGAAATCTCACCTAGTACCCTGCTAACAGATTGTATTCCTGGTAACAAGCTTGAACACAACTTCCCAGATAGCTTTCCTCACTCCGGTGAAACAAGTTTATTTGACAACCTACTTCAAACAATTGGCCACAAAACCCCAGCTATCTGCAAGGAAAATTCTGCAAGCCCTAGGAGTTCATGGCCTCTTGCATTCTACTAATTCCATATGCAAGACTGCATATGAGGAAACTACAGTGGTGTCTAAAAAGCCTCTGGTATCAACATTCTCAGGACCTGGAATCAATGATTCCTATCATTCCTTGTATAAAGGCAGAGTTCCTTTGGTGGGCAGAGGCCTGCTACGACAACAAGGGGCTCCCTTTCACTCTACCACCTGCCGCCCAAACCCTAACAGACGCATCAGACTATGCATAGGAGGCTGACTTGCCAGGACAGTGCATTCAGGGCAAATGGAACCCGAGACAGATGCACCTGCTTTGCAATAAAAAAGAAATGTTAGCTGTACAGAATTCCCCTGACAGCCTTCAAAGACCGCATACTTCCAGGACAACTATTGGTAAAGACAGACAACACCACAGTTATTTGGTACATAAGCAGGGGGGAACCCACTCATACCATCTCTGCAGACTAGCCATGGATCTGTGGAACACAGCCTTGAGCTTACCAAGTGCACCTACAAGCTAAATTCCTGCCAGACAAGCTAAATTCACTGGCAGATGACTTGAGCAGAAATCTCATGGACCCACACGAGTGGAAACTATAACCAAAACTATTGCAAGATATTGAGGAGCAAATGGAGGACTCCAGAGGTAGACCTGTTCACCTCCCCTCAGAACTACCAATTGGACAAATTCTGCACAAGAACTCCCCACAGTCAAGCTTGGAAAGTGGATGCCCTGTCCTTTACCTGGGAAAGCCTATCGGTTTATGCCTTCCCCCCTCGGCCTCTCCTCTCAAATGGTCTGCTAAAGATCAAACTGGTCAAGCCAAGGACAATACTGATTGCACCAGACTGGCCAAGCCAGCACTGGGTACCCCCTCTTGGGCAGTATGACACTGCTGGAACTATGGCATCTGCCTCAGACCCCTTCCCTGCTGTCCCAGCTGGCTGGCCAGATTCTGCACCCTCTGCTTCAAACCCTGAACCTGGCAGCCTAGCTAATTCCTTGAGCTCTCCAATAGCATCTCTCAGTAAGCAGGTGCTAGATGTCATTCTGGTGTCAAGAAGGCCTAGTACTAGAAAGATCCTATGCAGCAAAGTGGAGAAGATACTGTTCCTGGAGCCAGACTCGGGGGGGGGGGGATGGGCACAACGGTGCTCAGCTTAACTCTTATTCTTCAGTACTTAACAGAAATGCTCCCCAAGGGCCTATCCTTCTCATCAATTTAAAATTCATAACTCTGCTAAAACAGATCCTTAGAGGGGCCAAATATTTAAGACCCCCCCCCCAGGAGAGCCCTCATTTCAGCCTGGGACCTTTGCTTTGTATTGGAAAAGCTCACTCTTCCCCCTCCCTTTGAGCCAGTGCAACATCAGAATGTAAATTCCTTTCTTGGAAAACAGCCTTCCTTCTAGCCATCACTTCAGCAAGAAGAGTGCCTCAATTACAGGCCTTCATGGCATTGGAACCCTTCATTATCTTTCATGCAGACAGGGTTTCCCTCAGGACCAATCTTTCATTTATGCCCAAGGTGGTGTCTAGTGTGGCCCTAAATCAGTCCATTCATTTGCCTACTTTTTTACCTAATCCACAAAACAAAGGAGAATGAGTACTGCACTGATGGGTCCAGAGCCGCTGTGCAGGCACCAGCTTCTGAGGGTGTATTTAGTCCTACTGACTTGCGTATTAAACCGATGCCATCTTCTTCTTCAAGGCCTAATACTCGATCCAAGCCTAGAAAACCGCCCAGACTGCATGGTCAGGCCCCTATGCCTAAAAAAACAAATGATAAGAATGGGTGAAGACCTTATTACTCTAATCAGGGGAAGCCACCCTTCCCCCCCTGAGACCTAGGACTGATTTTCCTTCTGATTCTTCTGATCAGGACTCTGAAATTTTTATTTCCTCTGATGACCAGGATTTACCCTTATCTACATATGAGGATTCTAATGCATAGGACTCCATTGCCTTTGCTTCCCCTCCAGAAGATTTCTCTTTTGGTGAAACCTTGCATACTCTTAGGGAGCATTTTCGTTGGGAAAGCCAGGATTACTCTGACTCCAAAAAGAGGCTTGGAGATTTCTTCTGCCCCAACACAGGCCTTTAGCCATCCCTCTTGTACTGGACATAGTTGATGATGCCTTTTCGGAATCTAGCCTGGCTCCTGCTCCCAGAAAACCTGATAGGTATTACAGGGTTCCTGACTCTCACAAGTTCCTCTTTAAAAATCCTACTGCAGATCCTGAGACTGTTTCACAGGGACCCAAGGGCATTAAGGCTACTACTGCCAAAAATCCTACCCCCTCTGATAGAGATTCAAGGGAGATGGATAGATGGGGGTAAGAAGGTATACATTTCTGCAACCTTGGCCTTTAGGGCTTTAAACTGCCAGTTTCATATGTTAATGTATTAGCATATTTTTAGATTGCTTAAACAGAAAATGATGTTGATTCCTGACTGTGCTGAAAATAAAGATTTATAGGATTTAATGCATTCTGCTGAACAAGTTGGAAAACCTACTTTGCAATGTGGTTGTGATTCATTAGAGGCATCTTGCAGGGCTGCTGTCACTGGGTCTGTACTTAGAAGGCATGCTTGGCTTAAGGAGCAATCTTTGCTAGATCATGTTAAAGCTAAATTGCTGGATGCTCCCTTAAATCTAGACTGCCTGTTTGGCAACAAAATAGAAGTACTTAAAAAAAGATGGAGGAAAAAGCTAAATCTATGCAAACTGTTAAAATTTCCTGCAAGTACAGCCTCCCAGATTTAGTAGGCATTGGCCCTTTAAGAATTGGTCCTTTCCTGCCTCTTCCTGGCCTTCTCAGTCCAAACCTAGAACCAGCAGAACACCCAGGCCAGTCCCAAGGTACTCACTGGACTAAGCAGTGGGGGGCTCCCACTTCCAAATCAGGGAGTAGTAAGACTCCCCCTATGGTAAACTGTCTCAATGACTTAACTTTAAACTTTCCAAGCCCTGCACAACTGACTGTTCCTTTAGGGGAAAGATTGCCCTGCAGGCCAGAAATTGGGAACTCATTACCCAGGACAAATGGGTTTTAAATATAGTTTCCCAAGGTTACAGATTCCACTTCCAGTCCTTACCAGAACAAAAGGTTGGCCAAATCTACTCCCAAATCAGTGGGCAGAGGCTGAAAAGCAAGTTCTCTCTTTTAAGCATCAGGGCTATTCAGCCTGTCCTAGAAGAAGAATGGGGACAAGGTTTCTGCTCAAGACTTTTTCTCGTACCCAGAAAAGACAATTCCTGGCGTCCTGTCCTGGATCTGTCTGTTCTAAACACATTTTTGGTAATCCCGAAATTCAAGATGCTAACTCTTCATCTGGCAACAGTGGATTTAAAGGAAATCTACCTGCACATCCCAATAAGGGAATCTTGCAGAGATACCTACTCTTCAAAGCAGGCTACATGCACTGTCAGATGTTCTTCGTGTTGCACTCATTACATTTGGGTAGTCTGCTGGCAGGTTGCCCTCAGTCGGCCTGAATAACAAAGTCTTGGGTCCTGTGTCGGTTGCTGTCTCCTCTTCCATGACGTCAGGTCATCAGGGGTATAAAACATGCAGCCAACGCCATTTTATTCAGTCTTTCTTGCCGGGCGGTGCTCGAAGCAGAAGCAGTTCGCAAGTGCCGGTCAGCCGACTCCTGAAATTTTCACATTCGAGTTTCAGAACCGAAGTCTTCAACTAAAACTAATTACCCCATTGGGGAAACTTTTTCTTGCTCCTTACCGATGTCAGTAAAAGTTAGTAATTGCATTACTTGTGGGAAGCAAGTACCTCATAAGGATTTTCATTTGTACTGTATTCCTTGCCTAGGCCCAGATCATAAAGTGCCTTGCTGGTCGGTTTTGTGCTAGATTTAACCAACGCAGTTTTAAGTGTCTGTATATTTTTGCTTCAGAATATTTTGGATCCAGATTTAATTACCCTGAAGTGTCGTCTGTTAGCAATTCGACTACCAGAGTTCACAAAAAATGCAAAGAAAAAGACAGAGGCAGTCCGTAGAGGTCCAAAACCGATGAAGCTTCTCCTAAGCCAGTCGCTGATTTGCCAGGACTCAGTGAGGTGCTTTCGCAGCTCCTGATGCCCGCTCCGTTTGAGTCATAGGCCTCTACCGAGACACATGCGGTGTCCGGTATGCCGCGAGATTCTCAGAGTATTGAACCTGCGGATGTCTCTCCCTTGGATGGGTCCGTAGCTGCTGAGCAGGCACCGGCTTCTGAGGGTGTTTTCAGGCCTCAACATTTTAATATAAAGCTGACACCAACTTCAAAAACAAGATCAGAAACATATTCTAAGTCTAAAAAACTGACTCATGAGCCACTTGCTCAGGCCCCTATGCCTAAAAAACAGATGATCAAAATGGCTGAGGACTTAATTACCCTGATCAGGGGTTCCCAACCCCTCCGCTACGAGGCCTAGGCAAAACACTGATTTATGAATCTTCAGATCAGGTTTCCATTTCTTTTGATTTCTCTTCTGATCTGGAATTTTCTGTTCCACCCTATGAGGATTCAGATGCAGAAGAATCCATCCCATCTTCATCTCCTCCTGAGGATTATTCTTTTAGAGAAACCTTGCATACTTTAAGGGAACATTTTCATTGGGAGAATCAGGATTTTTCAGAATCAAAAAAGAGGCTTAGAGATTTCCTTCCTCAGCATAGGCCTTTGGCAATACCTTCAGTATTAGACATTGTTGATGTGTTTTTGGAATCAAGCATGGCTCCTGATTTCCTACCTCCGGCTCCTAGTAAGCCAGACAGATATTACAGGGTTCCTGACTCCCACAAATTTCTATTCAAAAATCCTGCTGTTGATCCTGAGACTATCTCACAGGGTCCCAAAGGTGTAAAGGCCTCTACAGCCAAAAATCGTACCCCCTCTGCCATAGATTCCAGGGCGCTGGATAGATGGGGAAAGAAGATTTATACGTCTGCAGTCTTGCAATTAGGGCCTTAAACTGCCAGTTTCATATGCTTAAATATCAACAGCATGTTATGGGCTTATTGAAACAAAAAATGTTGATTTCTGATTGTGTGGAAAATAAAGAATTACACGTATTACTGCATGCAGCAGAAAAGGTTGGAAAGCATACTTTGCATTGTGGTTTTGATTCCTTGGAGGCCTCCTGCAGGGCCGCAGTTACTGGATCTGTGATTAGAAGGCATGCCTGGCTCAAGGAGCAAAATCTGCCTGATCATGTTAAAGCTAAATTGTTAGATGCCCCTTTACAGCATGATGCTCTGATTGATAATATGGCAGAAGAGGTTTTAAAGAAAATGGAAGACAAAGCTAAATCTATGCAAACTGTAAAAGATTTCTTACAAGTGCAGCCACCCAGGTTCAGTAGGCACTGGCCTACTAAAAATTGGTCCTTTCCTGTGTCCAGCAGAGCCTCTCAAGGTAAATCTAGGCGCTCAAATGGCTCTAGATGCCAATCACAGGGTTCTTACAGGTCAAAGCAATGGGGTGCCTCCACCTCCAAATCTGGAGGAAACAAAGCACAACCCTACAGTAAGCAGTCTCAATGACTTTGCCTCTACCTTCACCAAGCACTTACCTTTAGTAGCCCCCTTGGGGGGAAAATTAGCACTTCATGCTCAAAACTGGCAGTTAATTACCCAGGACAAGTGGGTATTAAACATAGTATCCCAGGGGTGCAGATTTCATTTCCATACTTTGCCAGTTCCAAATGGTTGGCCAGGTCTGCCACAAAATCAGTGGGCAGAGACTCAGAAACAAGTTGCTTCCCTCATGGTTATGGGGGCGATTCAACCAGTACCAGAACAGGAAAAAAGACAAGGTTTTTATTCAAGACTTTTTCTGGTACCCAGAAAAGACAATGCCTGGCGGCCAGTACTGGACTTACCAATTTTGAACACGTTCTTGGACATTCCAAAATTCAAAATGCTGACTTTACAACAGCTACTGCCTATGCTGGGCAGGAAAGCTTGGTTAGTGACTCTAGACTTAAAAGAGGCATACCTGCATATCCCAATAAGGGAATCGTGCAGAAGATACCTCCACTTCAAGGCAGGTTTTTTGCATTACCAATTCTCTGCTCTGCCCTTTGGCTTATCTACTGCGCCCAGGGTCTTTACGAAGTGCCTGGCACCAGTAATTGCATTTTGCAGACAAAGAAGCATACACATTTATCCTTACCTGGACGACTGTCTCATTCAAGCAGAGAACAAGGACATTCTTCTTCAACATCTGGCGTTTGTAAAAAGACTTCTAACATGCCTAGGCTACACAGTAAACAAAAAGAAATCCCAACTTTTACCCTCAAATAATTACATTCCTGGGTGCAAGCTTGAATACAACTGCCCAGATGGCTTACCTTATGCCAGACAAACAAAGGCAATTGACAACTTACTTTCAACAGATGGCAACAAAATCCCAGTTATCTGCAAGACTAATTCTGCAGGCTTTGGGGTTCATGGCATCCTGCATTCTACTAATTCCATATGCAAGACTGCATATGAGGAAACTTCAATGGTACTTTAAAAGTTTATGGAGTCAACATTGTGTCAGTCTGGAAACAATGATTCCTCTCATTCCCTGCCTACAACAGGAGTTTCTTTGGTGGGCAGAGACATGTCACCAAAACAAGGGACTGTCATTCACTCTACCCCCTGCCACCAAAACCCTAACTACAGACGCATCAGACTATACTTGGGGGGGCCCACCTGGTGGGGAGATGCATTCAGGGCATATGGAGCCCAAAACAAATGCATCTGCATATTAACCAGAAAGAGATGCTAGCTGTTCAGAATACTCTGACAGCCTTCAAGGACTTACTTCATCCAGGGCAACTAGTAATAAAGACGGACAACACCATGGTTATGTGGTACATAAACAAGCAGGGGGGTACACATTCCTACCCCCTTTGCAGACTAGCCATGGCATTGGGGAACACAGCTTTGACTTACCAAGTACATCTTCAGGCTCAATTCCTGCCAGGAAAACAAAATACTCTGGCAAACGACATAAGCAGAAATCTTATGGACTCGCACGAGTGGAAACTGGATCCAGAAATCTTCGGCATGGTAACACAGAAATGGGGGAGCCCAGATATAGATCTATTTGCCTCTCCCCAAAATTATCAACTGGACAAATTCTGCACAAGAACTTATCACAGACAAGCATGGAAAGTGGATGCCCTATCCTTCAGTTGGAAAAACCTATCAGTCTATGCCTTTTCCCCTCTGCGTCTTCTCTCCAAGATCTTACTAAAGGTCAGACAGGAAAAAACAAAAATGATCTTGATTGCTCTAGACTGGCTTCACCAGCCCTGGTACCCAATTCTAAGGAGTATGTCTCAACTCCCTCCTTGGTACTTGCCTCAAATACCACATCTACTGTCTCAGCAGAACAATCAAATTCTGCACACTCCACTCCAAACTCTGAACCTTGCAGCATGGCTTTTTTAATTATTCAAACAACACCTCTATGTAAATCTGTGATGGATGTCATTTTGGAAGCTAGAAGGCCTAGTACTAGAAAATCTTGTGCTGATAAATGGAAGAGATTCTGTGCTTGGAACCAAACGCAAGGAACAGACACAGCAAAACCAAATATCCCTCAGATTTTACAATACTTGACTGAGATGCTTGACAAGGGCCTATCTTTTTCTTCTATAAAGATTCATGCCACTGCCATCTCGGCTCATTACAACACGGAGCCTCCCCTCTTTTCTCATCCTCTGCTAAAACAGTGTCTTAGAGGTGCCAAAAATTTAAGGCCTCCCAGAAGATCACCAACTCCTGCATGGGACTTCAATTTTGTGCTTTTGAACCAACAGCTACTGCGGATATAAAAGTTTTATTTTGGAAAACAGCTTTCCTCTTGGCAGTCACTTCAGCAAGAAGGGTTTCAGAACTGCAGGCTCTCATGGTTGTGGAGCCTTTTATTACATTTTACCCAGACAGGGTGTCCCTCAGGACCATTCCTTCATTTATGCCTAAGGTGGTATCCCATTGTAGCTCTTAACCAAACAATTCACTTGACAACTTTTTACCCATATCCGCAGAACAAGGGGGGAGCGGATTCTGCATTCATTGGACGTACACAGACAACTAAGATTCTACTTAAACAGGACCAAATCTCTAAGAAAGTCTTAGCATTTACTGGTGGCTTTTGCTTCAGGATAAGAGGGGAAGGCTATATCAAAGCAGACTATTTCTACGTGGATAAGCCACTGCATTCGTTTCTGCTGTTTGCACTATGGTAAACCTGTGCCCAAGGGAATCAGGTCACATTCCACCAGGGCTGCCTCTACCTCAGCAGCCTTTCTCAGAGGAGTTCCAACCAAAGACATTGTAGAAGCTGCTACTTGGAGCTCTGTTCATACCTTCTCAAAGCATTATCATTTGCCTCTTTTCTCCAAATCCAGGGCAGTCTTTGCCACTGCAGTTCTGCAGGACCTTATAGCCGCTCCTCATGCTATTTAGTTCCATCCTCCCATCCATAGCTTTGGGATTCTACCCAAATATAATGACTGCAACATTGAAACACAAAGAACGTAGTACAGTTGTGTACACTTAGCATAAATGTAGATGTTCGAGTGTATTCACTGTTGCAGTCCGGGTTACCCACCCGCCATCCCTCTTTTCTATAATTTCTCTTTCCTTCACTATATTATAAAGCCTTTGTGGTGTATTTGCTTTTAGATGAAGGTAAAGTTTATGTTGCTAAAAGTGTATTTACATATATTGCTATACATATATATATATATATATATATATATATTTGCTCCCCAATATGGGGGTACATGACATCTGGGGCAAGAAAAACTGAATAAAATGGCGTCTGCTGCATGTTTTATACCACTGATGACCTGACGTCATGGAAGAGAAGACAGCAACCGACACAGGACCCAAGACTTTGTTATTCAGGCCGACTGAACATCTACATTTACGGTAAGTGTACACAACTGTACTTTCTCTGCACTGCCCTTAGGCTTGTCTACTGCGCCCAGGGTATTCACAAAGTGCCTAGCTCCAGTCATTGCGTTTTACAGGCAATGAAATATTCAAATATACCCATACCTGGACAATTGTGTAATTCATGCAGAAAACAAGGACATACTATTAAAACATGTGGCATTTGTAAAGAAATTGCTAACTTCTCTGGGGTATACCATAAGTGAAAAGAAATCACATCTTGTACCCTGCCAACAAATTGTATTCCTGGAAGCAAGCTTGAACACAACTTCCCAGATGGCTTTTCTCACGCCAGAAAAACAAGTTCATTTGACAACCTACTTCAAACTACTGGCCACAAAGACCCAGCTAGCTGCAAGGAAAATGCTGCAAGCCCTGGGGTTCATGGCCTCCTGCATTCTACTAATTTCATATGCAGGACTACATATGAGGAAACTACAAAGGTATCTCAAAAGCCTATGGTGTCAACATTCTCTGAATCTAGAAACAGTGATTCCCATCATTCCTTGTCTGCAGATAGTTCTTTTGGTGGGCAGACGCATGTCACCAAAACAAGGGACTGCCATTCACTCTACCCCCTACCGCCCAAACCCTAACAACAGATTCATTAGACTATGCATGGGGGGCCCACATGTAAGGGAAATGCATTCAGGGCAAATGGAACCCAAATCAAATGCACCTGCACATATATCAAAAAGAAATGTTAGCTGTACAGAATGCTCTGGCAGCCTTCAAGTAAAAAGACGGACAACACCACTGTTATGTGGTTTATAAGCAGGGAGGACCCCACTTATACCCTCTCTTCATACTAGCCATGGCTCTGTGGAACACAGCCTTGAGCTACCAAGTGCACCTACAGGCTCAATTCCTGCCAGGGAAGCTAAACACACTGGCAGAAGACCTAAGCAGAAATCTCATGGACCCACACGAGTGGAAACTGGAACCAAAGATATTCAACATGTTGAAAAACAAATGGGGGAGTCCAGATATAGACCTGTTTGTCTTCCCCTAGAACTACCATTTGGAAAAAATTCTGCACAAGGACTTCCCCCAAACAAGCTTGGAAAGTGGATGCCCTGTCATTCACCTGGAAAAACCTATCCGTTTATGCCTTTCCCCCTCTGCTTCCCCTCTCCAAGGTGTACAACCAAAGATCAAACAGGACAAACCAAGGACAGTACTGATTGCACCAGACTGGCCATGCCAACACTGGTACCCCCTTCTACACAGCGTGTCACTGCTGGCACCATGGCACCTGCCTCAGACCCCTGCTCTGCTGTTCCTAGCAGGAGGGCCAGATTCTGTAACCACAGCTTCAAACCCTGAACTTGGCAGCTTGGCTAATTACCTAATGTCATTCCGGAGGCAAGGAAGCCTAATACTAGAAAATCCTATGCTGAAAAATGGAAAAGGTTCTGTTCCTGGAACCAAGCTCAGTGGATGGGCACAGCAATGTCCAATTTTCCTCAGATTCTTTAATATTTAACTGAGATACTGCACAAGTGCCTCCCATTTTCCTCCATCAAAATTCATGCCTCAGACATTTCAGCTCATTACAACACAGAACCACCCCATCTTCTCTCATCCACTGCTGAAACAGTTCCTCAGAGGGGCCAAAAACTTAAGACCACCCTGGAGAGCTCCTACTTCAGCCTGGGACCTTAACTTTTGTATTGGAAAAACTCACTTCACCTCCTTTTGAGCCATCTGCAAATGCAGAGTTAAGTTCCTTTCTTGGAAAACATCCTTCCTTTTTGCCATCACTTCAGCAAGAAGGGTGTCTGAATTACAGGCTTTCATGGCAGTGGAGCCTTTCATCATTTTTCATGTGGACAGGGTGTCCTTCAGGACCAATTTCATGCCCAAGGTGTGGTATCCAGTGTGGCCCTTATTCAGCCCATTCATCTGCCAACCTTTTCTAAAACACTAAACAGAGGGGAGTGAATACTGCACTCCTTAGATGTGCACAGACAACTTAGATTTTACTTGAACAGGACTAATCCTCTCAGAAAAACTGAACAGCTGCTGGTTGCATTTGCTGCAGGGGCAGAGGGGAAGGCTGTTTCAAAGCAAACCATTTCTAAATGGATTGGCCATTGCATTCATTTCTGCTATAAGCACCATGGAAAACCTACCCCACAGGGGATTAGACAACATTCAACCAGGGCTGCATCTACCTGTACAGCCTTTCTCAGAGCTGCCCCTACCAGGGGCATCCTACAAGTTGCTACCTGGAGTGTTGTACATACCTTCACCAAGCATTACCATTTGCCAATTTTCTCTAAATCCAGAGATGGCTTTGCCACTGCAGTCTTGCAGGGCCTTATAGCTGGTCCTAATGCTATCTAATTACCTCCTCCCATCCTTAGCTTTGGGAATCTACCCAAATGTGATGACTGCAACAGTGAAACATGAAGAACATAGTACAGTTGTGTGTACACTTACCATAATTGTCGATGTTAGAGTGTATTCACTGTTGCGGTCCTAGTTACCCCCTCCCTCCAGCCCCCTGACTTCTATTGGCTCTCTCTCTCTTCTTACTTACTATGTTTAAAGCTTTTTGGTGTAGTTGCTTTTTTGTTGGAGGTGTAACCTTATGTATATATAATTGCTTCCCATTATGGGGGCACCTGACATCTGGGGCAAGAAAAGCTGATGTAATGGCGTCGGCTGCATGCTTTATACACCTGACTACCTGACGTCATGGAAGATGAGACAGCAACCGATGCAGGACCCAAGACTTTGTTATTCAGGCCGACTGAGGGGTACTGCAAGCAGATAACCCCAAATGTGATGACTACAACAGTGAATACACTCAAACATCTACATTTATGATAAGTGTACACATCTGTACTTTGTACTTTCTCTTTGCACAGGAGCAAAAGTTTTCGTAAATCTGACCAGTTTTGTGTCCTTTTGTAAACCTTTTTTGGGTAAACCTATTTCCAAGGTGACCATTGCCAGGTGGATCTTTCTATGCATCCTTCAGATCTACAAGGATAAAGGTTTGTCTCCTCCGGGTCAGGTTAGAGCTTACTCGACACGGTCCATGGCTACTTATGTGGCTTTTTGGTTGAGCGTATCCTTCAATGACATTTGTTCTGTGGCTAGTTGATCCTCATCTCATACCTTTATTTCTCACTATAAATTGGATTTGATTTCTTGAAGGGGAGAGCATCCTTTGGATGGTCATCGTGTTACACTGCTGCAGTCATTACACTTGGGTTATCCTGCCGTCAGGCGGTCCCGCAGTCGGCCAGAGTTCCAAAGTCTTGGTCCGGCGTCTGTTGCTGTCGCTTCTTCCCTGACGTCAGTGCTCCAGGGGTATATAAGATGCTTCTGGCGCCATTTTCTTCAGTCTTTCATGCCACACGGTGCCCGAAGCAAAAGCAGTTCGCAAGTGCCGGTCGGCTGACTCCTGAGATTTTCGAAGTCAAATTTCAGATCCGAAGTCTTCAATTAAGCTAAGTACCCTGTTGGGGAAACTTTTTTCTTGCCTCAGACCGATGTCAGAAAAAGTTAATTGTATTTCTTGTGGGAAGCAAATACCTCATAAGGACTTCCACTCTTAATGTATTCCATGCCTAGGCCCTGATTACTACGTCACTAGTCAGTTTTGTGTTAGATTTAACAAACGTACTATAAAACGACATTTTGATTTTGCTTTGCACTACTTTGGCCGAAGGTTCAACTATACAATGCCTTCGGAACAACCGACGACCGCAATTCATAAAAAATGCAAAGACAAGGATAAAGACAAGCATCCGAGGTCCAAAACTAACGAATCCGGTTCTCAGTGAGGCGCTTTCGCAGCCCCTGACACCCGCTACCTCAGAGCCACAGGCAGCCTCAGACTCCCACGTGGAGGCAACCAGGCCTCTGGAAACTCAAGGTATTGGGCCTACGGAAGCTAATCCCTCAAATGGGTCCGGAGCCGCTGAGCAGGCATCGGCTTCTGAGGGTGTTTTCAGACCTTCACAACTTACCGTTAAAGCAACAGCCAAGACAAAAACACCATTAAAGACAAAGAAGCGAGTACAGCATTCTCCAGGACAGTACTCCATGCCTAAGAAACAGATGCTCAAAATGGCCGAAGACCTCATTACTCTAATCAGGGGTTCCCATCCCCCTCCTGAGAAAAGGCCTAGGCAGGATACAGACAGTGATTCCTCTGATCAGGTTTCCATTTCCTCTGATTCCTCTTCAGACCAGGGATACCCCCCCCCCAATGAGGACTCTTGAAGCTGAAGTACCTATCCCTTCAGCCTCTCCTCCTGAGGATTACTCTTTTGAAGAAACTTTACATACCATGAGGGAGCATTTCCGTTGGGAAAGTCAGGATTATTCAGAATCCATGAAAAGGCTCAGGGACTTCCTTTTATTGCCTCAGCACAGGCCCCTTGCTATTCCGCCTGTATTAGATATTGTGGATGATGTGTTCTCTGAATCCAGCTTATCTCCTGATTCTTTGCCCCTTGCTCCAGCCAAGCCAGATAGGTATTAAGAGTCCCTGACTCTCACAAGTTTCTTTATAAAAACCCTTCTGCTGACCCAGAAACCATTTCCCAGGATCCCAAAGGGGTTAAGGCTTCCATTGCAAAAAATCCAGGCCCCTCTTGACAGAGATTCTAGAGCATTGGAAAGATGGGGGAAGAAAGTTTACACTTCTGCAAGTTTAACAGTAAGAGCTTTAAATTGCCAGTTTCACATGCTTAAGTACCAACAATATTTAATGGCTCAGTTAAAACAGAAAATGCTTACAAGCTCAGAAGCTCCTGACTATAAAGAAATGCAGGATGTTCTTCGTCTCACATTGTTGCAGTCATAACCTGTGGGTAGTCCGCTGTCCTCGGTCGGCCCGAATACCAAAGAGTTAGGCTGGCGTCGGTCATGGGCGCCCGGAGCTGACGTCAGTACGTAGTAGTACTTAAGCGCATGACCGACGCCATATCTTCAGTCTTTCTTGCCACGTGGTCCGAAGCAGAAGCAGCGTTTGCAAGTGCTGTTCGGCTTTCTGAAATTTTCAGTTTTCGAGTTTCAGACCGAAGACCAGTTGGGCTAAGTACCCCGTTGGGGAAAATTTTTGTCTTTTCTTGCCTCAGTTAATCCGGATGTCAGAAAAAGTTAATAATTGTATTTCTTGTGGGAAACAGATAACCTCATAGGGGCTATCATTCTCTCTGTATTCCTTGCTTAGGGCCTGAACACGACGTAGTTGGGTGTCGCTTTTGCGCTAGATTTAATAAGCGCACCATTAAACGCAGATTAGACTGTGCTAGGCTTGTTTTCGGTAAGCGGTGTAACTACAACATGCCGTCGGATCCTCCGACGCCCGCTACCGCAAAAAAACGGAAAGATAAATCCTTAAGGTCTAAACCGGAGGAGTCGTCTGTTGCGGACGCCGGTTCTATGGAATCTACGGTTGAATCTGTGGATCCAGCCGAAGTCTCGGCTGAATCCCAGGGGGAACCTTTACTTTTGCAGGAGTTGGCCTCTCAGGAGTTAGGTCAGGCCGAGGGTGCTTCTCAAGTTACTGTGGTTCCTTCCTTACAAAAGGTTATTAGGCCTTCTACTTCAGTCACTAAAGGCCCTGCTAAGGCTAGACCTGGTATTTCTGGTATGGGCCACAGCCCTGGTTCTTCGGGCTCTGTTCCGAAAAAGCATATGTTGAAAATGGCAGAAGATTTGATTACCTTGATCAGGGGTTCTATGCCCCCTCCAGAGAAGAGGCCTAGGGTGGAGACAGATTTAGAGGGAATGGAACATTCCTCAGATTACTCTGAGTCCTCAGCTGAGGATGTTCAGGATTTTCCTCCCTATTCTGATTGGGATGCAGAGGATTCCTGTCCTTCTGCTTCATCTCCAGAGGATTTTTCCTTTTCTGAAACCTTGCATTCCATGAGGGAGCATTTCAAGTGGGAAGGTCAGGATTTTTCAGATTCTCGTAAGAAGCTTAGGGAATTTTTGTTTTTGCCACAACATAGACCTTTGGCTATTCCCCCTGTTTTAGATGTTGTTCAGGATGTTTTTTCTGAAGCTTCCCTTAATCCTGATTCTTTACCCCCTGCCCCTGTCAAGCCAGACAGGTATTACAGATTTCCAGAGGCACATAAATATTTGTATAAGAGCCCTAGAGCTGACCCGGAAACTATTATTCAAGGGCCTAAGGGTGTCAGGGCTTCTGTGGTTAAGAATCCAGTTCCTTTGGATAAAGATTCTAGAGCGTTGGATAGGTGGGGTAAAAAAGTGTACACCTCTTCTACGTTAGCTATGAGGGCTTTAAATTGCCAATTCCATATGCTGAAGTATCAGAACTTTGTTAGGTCAATTGAAATCTAAGGTAGATGCTTTATCTGAGGGTATAGAGTGTAATGAATTGCAGGACTTGGTTCATGCTTCAGATCAAGTTGGTAAACATGCCTTGCAGTGTGGCTTCGATGCCCTTCAGGCTTCTTCCAGGGTAGCTGCTACTGGTTCAGTTATTCGTAGACATGCCTAGCTTAAGGATCAAAATTTGTCAGAGCATGTTAAAGCTCGGATTTTGGATGCTCCCCTTCAATCTGAAGTTCTTTTTGGTTCCCCTGTGGAGTCAGTTTTGAAAAAGATGGAAGACAAAGCTAAGTCTATGCAGACAGCTAAGGAATTTTTGCAAGTGCAGCCCCCTAAGTTTAGCAGGAATTGGCCTGCAAGAGGATGGTCTTACCCTTCTTCAGATTTTCAGTCTAAGGGCAGGTCTAGACGTGGTAGGGGCAGGGCTCACGCTCAGGGTTCTTTCAGACCTAGGACTTGGAGTTCTCCTGCACAATCTTCTGGTGAGGGCAGGGGTCAGCCTTTTCGTAAACAGACCCAATGACCTGTATCTCCAGCAGCCGGATCCTTCCTTTCTGGCAGCTCCTCTAGGAGGAAAGTTGGCACTTTTCAAACAAAATTGGCATTTGGTCACCCAGGACAAATGGGTGTTGGACATAATAAATCAAGGCTACAAGTTTTATTTTCACACTTTCCCCCCTTTCAAAGGCATGCCAGATGTACCTCCTTAGCAAAGGCTGGAGGCTCAAGAACAAATTTCTTTGCTTTTACAGATGGGGGCTATCCAGGTGGTGCCTCCGTCAGAAGAAGGCCTAGGGTTTTATTCTCGTCTTTTCCTAGTGCCAAAGAAAGGAAACACTTGGAAGCCAATTCTGTATTTGTCCATTCTCAGTACGTATCTAAACATTCCAAAGTTCAAGATGTTAACATTACAGCAACTTCTACCTCTGCTAGGCAAAGATCACTGGATGGTAACTCTGGATCTCAGAGGCCTATCTTCACATTCCTATCAGGCCCAGTTGCAGGAGATTCCTGCGTTTTCGGGCTGGCACTTCTCGTTATCAGTTCTCTGCATTGCCCTTTGGTTTATCTACTGCACCCAGGGTGTTCACAAAGGTTCTGGCTCCTGTAATAGCTTTCTTCAGACAGAGGGGAATACAAATTTATCCTTATCTGGACGATTGCCTGATTCTTGCTCAGGACAAGGACAAGTTACTTCAACAGCTACAGTATGTAATGGCAGTTTTAAGGTGCCTAGGGTATTCTGTGAACGAAACAAAGTCCAGTCTAGTACCCTCTCAGGACATGTGCTTTCTGGGTGTGAGACTGAATACAGCCTCTCAGATGGCTTTTCTGACCCCGGACAAACAAAGAACTCTTCATCTATACTTCCAGCAATTATCAGTACTGTCCAGGCTGACTGCAAGGACAGTCCTTCAAGCCTTGAGGTTCATGGCATCTTGCATTGTGGTACTTCCCAATGCCAAACTGCATATGGAAGCTACAATGGTATCTCAAAAGTGTATGGACTCAACACTGCCACGATTTGGACACTGTCATTCCGATAATACCTTGCATCCAGAAGGAATTCTTGTGGTGGGCACAGGAATGTCACCTAAACAAGGGACTCTCTGTGACCCGACCAGAGGCGAGTCAGATCTTAACGACGGATGCCTCAGACCTGGCTTGGGGAGCACACTTCAATGGGAAATGGATTCAGGACACGTGGCCTCCCAAACTACAGCATTTGCATATCAACATGAAGGAGATGTTAGCAGTCCAGTTTGCCCTGATGGCTTTCAAGGGCCTACTTCAACCAGGACAGGTATTGATACAAACAGACAACACTACAGTTATGTGGTACATCAACAAGCAGAGGGGGACCCATTCTTATTCTCTTTGCAGACAAGCTATGATATTGTGGGAGACTGCTCTGGGTTTGCACATCACTCTTCAAGCACGGTTTCTGCCAGGAGCACAGAACTCCCTAGCAGATGTATTGAGCAGACAAATTGTGGATCCCCACGAGTGGAAATTGGATCCCCAGGTATTTCATCAGTTGACAGTGGCTTGGGGAACTCCAGACATAGATCTGTTCGCTTCTCCTCTAAATTTCCAACTACCAAAATTTTGCACAAAAATGTTTCACCCAAAAGCTTGGAAAGTGGATGCTCTATCTTTCAGTTGGAACAACCTTCACGTCTATGCTTTTCCTCCTCTGCCTCTCCTTACCAAGGTTCTCTTGAAGGTCAGGCGGGACAAGCCTTGCATGACTTTAATAGCACCAGATTGGCCACGACAGCACTGGTATCCTCTGCTGAGGAGTTTAATTCAGGAGCCCCCTTGGCCTTTGCCACAGCTTCCTCAGTTGTTGTCCCAGTCAAGCAGTCATTTGCTCAATGTCAGGGTGCAGTCCCTACATCTAACGGCCTGGCGTATTCTGTTTTAGAGCCTGTGGGTTCTCAGCTTCCTCAACAGGATGTCCTTCAAGGATGCATCTGCAGTCCTTACAAATGGGTAGTCCTCTCATCAGGCAGCCCTTCGGTCGGCCGGATTCCAAAGTCTGGGTCTGGCTTCGGCTGGTGTCGCACTTCACCCGATGTCATAGCTGCAGTTTTTCGGGTATAAAGGCATCAGCCGACGCCATTTTCCTCAGTCTTTCTTGCCGCGTGCCGCCCGAAGCAGAAGCTGTTCGCAAGTGCCGGTCGGTCAGAACCAGAGATTTCATACCGAATACTACTTCGAAGACTTCTAAAAAGCTAAGTACCCCGTTGGGGACTCTTTCTTGCCTCAGCCGATGTCAGAAAAAGTGAATAACTGTTTAACTTGTGGGAAACAAATACCTCATAAAGATTTCCACTCTTACTGCTTACCTTGTTTAGGCCCAGACCACGACGTAGCAGCTTGTCTAGCCTGTGCTTCTTTTAACCGACGGACGCTTAGACGTCGGTCAGAATTTGCAGAACAGTTTTTCGGCTCTGAATTTGCTTATATCATGCCGTCGGACCCTCCGACTTCACAAATTGCCAAAAACCGCAGGGAAAAGGACCGACACTCGCGGTCCGCGGTTTCGGCCGAAACCGCGGTTAAGCCAACCACGAGTGTCTCGGTTTCGGCTGAAACCGAGCAAGCGGTTCTTCCCCCGGCCGAAAACCTGCCTTCTACCGAGGCCTCTTCTAGCCTGGTGGAATCTGCTTCTGAAATCCAACCTTCTGTTGCGGTTTCTCAGGAATTATCAGACACTATTCCCTTGGATATTTCAACCCCTGCACGTGGAGCTGCTAGGCCTCCTGCAGCCATGTCTATTAAGGCCTTTGCCAGGGCTAAAGCAGCTAAAGCTTCAAAAACGGTGCCTGTTAAACCCCCCTCTCACAGGCCCAGCACCAGTTCCCATATGCTTTCTTTGGCTGAGGATCTCATTTCCCTAATTCGTGGCTCCCAGCCTCATACAGACAGGGCCTCTCATCCACCTCCAGAGAAGAGGCCTAGAGCAGAGCCCCCTGAACCAGTATCCTCAGATGACTCCTCTGATGACTCAGAACATACAGACCCTCCTGAGGCTCCTTATTCCCCTTACGAAGACTCTGATGCTGAAGAGTCCATTCCTTCAGCCTCTCCACCTGAGGAATTTTCCTTTGGGGAAACCTTGCATGCTATGAGGGAACAATTTCAGTGGCAGGGCCAAGATTTCTCAGACTCCAGAAAAAGGCTTAGAACCTTTCTACATTTGCCACAGCATAGGCCTTTAGCTATACCTCCAGTTCTTTCTGTTGTAGATGATGCATTTAATGATGCTTGCACTGCTCCTGATTCATTACCTCCGGCCCCTGCTAAGCCCGATAGGTTCTTCAGGGTCCTGGACACTCATCACCTTTTATACAAGGCTCCTTTTGCAGACCCAGAAACTATCTCCCAGGGCCCTAAAGCTGTAGCAACTACATCTGCTAAAAACCCCCTCCCCTCTGAAAGGGAATCCAGATCCTTAGAGAGATGGGGTAAAAAAGTTTACACTTCTGCTACTTTGTCAGCTAGAGCTTTGAACTGCCAATTCCATATGATTCAATATCAAGAGTTTATGCTTGATCAGTTAACAAAAATGCTGTCCTCTGAAGAATCTCTAGATAAAAAATATGTGCAGGAAATGGTACATAACATACAGCAGGTTAGTAACCATTCTTTAAAATGTGGCTATGATGCACTGGAGGCTTCCTTTAGATCAGCCATGACTGGCACAGTTATCCGGAGACATGCATGGTTGAAAGAGCAGGCATTACCAGACCATGTCAAATCTAAGCTTTTGGATGCACCCATGGACAAGGTCAATTTATTTGGTTCCCCTGCACAGCAGGTACTAAAGAAGATGGAAGAGAAGGCGAAATCTGTACAAACAGTGAAAGATTTCTTACAGGTTCAACCTCCAAGGTTTAGCAGGAACTGGCCCTCCAAAAATTGGTCCTTTCCAGACTCCTCTAAGACACAGAGAGGCAGGAATAGGCGTTCAAGAGGCAGAAACCAATCCAGGGGTGCCTACAGGGGACGCCAGTGGCAAGGTAACAACCAGCGAGGCACGGACGCAGCCACCACCACTACAACAACACAATCACAGTGACTTGGATGTGGCACCGCCTACCAGGGAACAACTGGAAGCACCCTTAGGCGGGAAGCTAACCTTATTTTCAAAGAACTGGCATTGCTTCACAAGGGAGAAATGGATTTTGCAAACTATAGACCAAGGTTACAAGTTCCATTTCCATACTCTACCAGGAAAGAGAGGAATGC
Organism: Protopterus annectens; assembly: GCF_019279795.1. Classification (NCBI taxonomy): domain Eukaryota; kingdom Metazoa; phylum Chordata; order Ceratodontiformes; family Protopteridae; genus Protopterus; species Protopterus annectens. Next base: position 462,864,716 of record NC_056731.1, read on the forward strand.
CAAACCTACCACCTACTCAAAGGGCAGAAGCTCTAAAGCAAATATCTCAATTATTAAGAATGAGAGCTGTGGAAAAGGTACCATCTATGGAGCAAGGAAAGGGATTTTACTCCAGACTCTTCCTGGTACCAAGAAAAGAGAACAAATGGAGGCCTATTCTCGACCTGTCCGCTTTAAACACATTTCTCATTGTTCCAAAATTCAAAATGCTGACCCTACAGCAGCTTCTTCCCATGCTGGGCAAGGAGTCTTGGCTGGTAACTCTAGATCTCAAGGAGGCATACCTGCACGTCCCCATACGACCAATTTGCAGAAGATACCTCAGATTTCTTGCAGGATCAGAGCATTTTCAATTCTCAGCATTGCCCTTTGGCTTATCTACTGCGCCCAGAGTGTTCACGAAATGCCTGGCATCAGTAATTGCTCATTGCAGACTTCAGGGGATCCAAATTTATCCCTACCTGGACGACTGCCTGATTCAAGTGGACAACAAAAACAAACTAACTGAAGACTTACAAAGAGTCATTTACCTACTGCAAGCCCTGGGATATACAGTCAATATAAAAAAGTCAAGGCTGACTCCATCCCAAAGAATAACTTTTCTGGGTGCAGAGCTGGACACATTAAAACAAATGGCATTCCTAACTGCAGAAAAGCAAGAGCAACTACCTCTCTACTTCTTGGCATTAATAAAGCAGAACCATCTAACTGCAAGAAAAGTACTGCAAGCCCTAGGCTTCATGGCATCCTGCATAATTCTGGTCCCTCATGCCAGACTGCATATGAGAAAGCTGCAGTGGTACCTAAAGAATTTGTGGTCCCAACACAAGCACAGCCTAGAAACCAAAATTCCAATAATCCCATGCCTGAAACAAGAGTTCCTATGGTGGGCTCAGGCATGTCAATCAAACAAAGGATTGCCCTTCTGCAACAGTCAACCAAGCCAAACCATCACGACAGATGCCTCAGACCTCAGTTGGGGGGCACACATGCTGGACAAGTGCATACAAGGCTTATGGACTCAAGACCAGCTGCGCCTGCACATAAATCTAAAGGAAATGCTGGCAGTAAAATTGGCAATCCAGTCATTCAGACCTTTTCTCCAAGAAGGTCAGTTGATGATAAGGACAGACAACACCACAGTTATGTGGTACATCAACAAACAGGGAGGCACACATTCATATCCTCTATGCCGGCTGGCACTGGACCTATGGGATGTGGCTCTGAGCTACAACATTCAGTTACAAGCAATTTTTGTACCGGGAAAAGAAAACATTCTAGCAGACATTTTAAGCAGAACTACCACAGATGCCCACGAATGGATGCTGCATCCGGACATCTTCAAAGCCATCACAAGAGAATGGGGATTACCACAAATAGACTTATTTGCATCCCCACTCAATCACCAGCTAAAGAAATTCTGCACAAGGACGTACCACCCACTTGCTTGGAAGGTGGACTCCCTATCTTTCAGTTGGAAAAACCTGACAGCTTATGCATTCCCACCACTTCCTTTGATGCACAAGGTGCTTTTGAAGATCAAAGAGGAACGTCCAAGGATCATTCTGATAGCTCCAGACTGGCCAAGACAACATTGGTACCCATTGCTGAGGAGCATGTCTCGGGAACAAATATGGACACTGCCCCTGATCCCATTGTTGTTAACACAGAACTACAACATCCTGCATCCAAACCTGAAAACTCTGCAGCTAACTGCCTGGAACATTACATAAGGACAATTAACCCAGATTTATCCCAAAGGGTTAAAGACATAATCCTTGAGGCTCGTAGACCTTCAACAAGAAAAAACTATGCAGCAAAATGGAAAAGATATCTCCTTTGGAGTACTGCAAAAGGAGAAGACGTGGCGCTAGTAAACATAGCCAACATCCTGGAGTACTTGGCAGAGCTCTTTCATGCAGGCCTGTTCTATTCTTCCATCAAGATACATGCATCAGCTATTTCAGCAGAATACAGCTTGGATCCTCCTGTCTTCTCTCATCCTCTGCTCAGACAGTTTCTGAGCGGAATTAAAAATGTAAAACCTCCCAGGAAACCACCATTGCCAGCATGGGACTTGAACTTTGTGTTAGAAAAATTGACACTTCCCCCTTTCGAACCAGCAGCAACAGCAGAATTACAATACTTATCCTGGAAAACTGCTTTCCTACTGGCAATCACCTCGGCAAGAAGGGTCTCTGAACTACAGGCATTAATGGCAGTACAACCCTTCCTGATCTTCCATCAAGATAGTGTCCATGAGAACAAATGCCACATTTATGCCTAAGGTGGTATCCAGAGTGTCTTTAAATCAGGCTATCCACCTACCTACATTCTTCCCCAACCCACAGAACAGGGGTGAAAGACTGTTGCATACCTTGGATGTACATAGGCAATTACGCTACTACCTGGACAGGACCAAGTCCAATAGAAAAACTGACCAGCTTCTGGTAGCATATGCAACAGGAAATAGGTTCATAGGTTCATACTAGGCTATCTGCCCGAGGGCATTTACAAGCCTAGCCGATAGTTTTGTGGCTTACGCCACCCCTTTAGTATGGGGAACTATACCCATTATTTTGCTGTGCCTCTGTCAAGCAGTGACACTGAGGTAATCCCTGGGGTATATCTGCGATCTCCCATCCATTGGTCAAGATTTCTCTTGAACAAGGCCAGCGAGGTGGTCTGCCTCACATATACCGGGATTTTATTCCACAGCATAGGGAGTCTTTGGGTGATGAATCTATCCCTCCAGCACATCCTATTAATAGCCGTGTCGAGGTTTACGTCTCCCGCCCTTGTGGCTCTGACGGATCTAGATTTTTTGAGGTGAAGCATATTCATCAAATCTGGGTTTGACATGGCCTTGTATGTTAGGCAATGGTCACCTCTGAGCAAGCGGTAAGCAACTGAATAGAGCTGGAGTTCTTTCAGTCGGGCAGCATAGGACAGATGTTTGAGACCCTTTATCCTTTTGGTGAGGAACTTTGTGGCCTCTCCAGCTGCTGCAAGTGTCGGGTCAGATACATTCGAATGGGGCATTGTACTCAATCATTGGTCTGATGAGTGATGAGTATAGGGAGACTATGACCTCCCTTGATCTAGATGAGAATCCCTTCATGATAAGGTGGGCAATGTAGAAGGTCTTCCTAACTACTTTAGCTACATGGGTGTCGAATGACAGACTACTATCAACCTGGGTCCCCAGGTCCCTGATAACTTCTTCTGTGCTCAGTGGATTGCCACCTATTTGGTAGCTAGGGGTAACCTTGTTTTTCCCGAAGGGTATGACTGTGCATTTTTTGGCATTTAACTTTAGGCCATGGCTCTGGCACCAGTTATCTGTTTCTGTGAGACCCTTCTGAAGGATATCTGTGTCAGATGTGTTTTCTACTATGGCACCCAGTTTGCAGTCATCTGCAAACTTTGTCAGCCATAACCCTCCTGTGCTTGCTTGTACTTCGGAAAAGTAGATGCCAAACAAGAGTGGGCCCAGGACTGAGCCCTGTGGTACACCACTTGTGACAGGCTTTGAGTCTGACATGGCGCCAGCAACTCTGACCCTGTGGGTTCTGTCACTCAGCCAGTTTGCAACCCATCTTGTGATGTATGGGTTAACATTTAAGCTGATGAGTTTTCAATGATACCAGAGTGGGTATTGTATCAAGGCCTTCGCCAGATCGAGGTAGGCTGTATGGACTGCCTTTCCTCATCAATGGCTTTGGTGACTGTTTCAAAAGTCAACCAAGTTTAGAAGGCATGATCTGCCTTTGACAAAGCCAAACTGGGATGGATCCAAAGTCTGCAAATTCCCTATGTCTTTATTTATGAGGTCCATTATGATCCTCTCCTTGGCTTTGCAGATAAGGCTTGTCAAGCTAATGGGCCGGTAATTTCCAGGGTCGGTGGAGGCACCGCCTTTGTGAAGTAGGACCACAGTTGCAGTGCGCCACTCCCTGGGTACGTATCCAGAGGTAAAACCTATTTCAAAACAGACAATCTCCAAATGGATAGGAAATTGTATTAGATTTTGTTACTCCTACCATGGAAAGAAAACTCCAGACAACATCAGGCCTCACTCCACAAGGGCTACAGCCACTACCACAGCTTTCTTACGAGGAGTGGCTACGAAGGACATTATAGAGGCTGCTACTTGGACCTCCGTGCATACATTTGCCAAGCATTACAATTTACCTTTATACTCTAGATCCCGAGCAGGTTTTGCCACTGCTGTTTTGCAAGGGATCCTAACTACACCATAATCTCTACTTTTTCCTCCTCCCTAGTTTAGCTATGGTATTCTACCCATTTGTAAGGACTGCAGATGCATCCTTGAAGGACATAGTACAGTTTTGTACCTACCATAAATGTAGATGTCCGATAGGAATGCATCTGCAGTCAGGATTACCCACCCACCTTCCCCTCTGTGGTACTCCTAGGGTATTTGCCATCCTTCAGCTAGCTTGGGGGGGATCTATTATGGTGTATTTGTTTGTATATATGTACATACATGCTTATTTTATGTGTTTGCTCTCTACTATTGGAAACATTGGCATTTATCCAAAATTTAGCCATCAAAGAGGGCACCTGGCATCTGGGGCAAGAGACACTGAGGAAAATGGCGTCGGCTGATGCCTTTATACCCGAAAAACTGCAGCTATGACGTCGGGTGAAGTGCGACACCAGCCGAAGCCAGACCCAGACTTTGGAATCCGGCCGACCGAAGGGCTGCCTGATGACAGTACTACCCATTTGTAAGGACTGCAGATGCATTCCTATCGGACATCTACATTTATGGTAGGTACAAAACTGTACTTTTTAGATGTCATTTTGGAAGCTAGGTGGCCCAGCACTAGAAAAGTTTATGCTGATAAATGGAAGAGATTTTTTTTCTTTGGAGCACAACAAAGGGCTTTGATGTCTCGGTACCTAATTTGAGTTTTACACTGCAGTACCTTACTGAGTTACTAGACAAGGGTTTGTCATTTTCTTCTGTGAAAGTTCATGCTGCAGCCATTTCTGCTCACTATGATTGTGACCCTCCTTTATTTTCTCACCCTTTGTTTAAGCAATTTCTTAGAGGGGCAAAAAATATAAGAACCCCACGTAGAGCTCCTACTCCTTCCTGGGATCTCAATTTTGTGTTGGGGAAGCTTACTTTGCCTCCTTTTGAACCTGCAGCTGCGTCTGAATTGAAGTTTTTGTCCTGGAAGACTGCCTTTTTGTTGGCCATTACTTCTGCTAGAAGGGTATCTGAATTGCAGGCTCTCATGGCAGTTGAACCTTTTCTAATATTCCATAAGGATAGAGTTTCTTTGCGTACTAACCCTACTTTCATGCCAAAAGTGATTTCTAATGTGGCCTTGAACCAGTCTATCCATTTGCCTGCCTACCTTTTATGCTGATCCCCAAAATAAGGGGGAAAAAATCTTGCATTCTTTGGATATACACAGGCAGTTACGTTATTATTTGAGCAGAACTAAGGAGTTCAGACCGACTCAACAGTTATTTGTTTCCTTTGCTTTGGGTTCACAAGGGAAAGCTGTTTCTAAGCAGACTATTTCAAAGTGGATTGGTAATTGTATTGCTTTTTGTTATTCTCATCATGGGAAGGATGTTCCTGCTGGGATTAGACCTCATTCCACTTGGGCTACTGCCACTTCTACTGCTTTTTTGAGGGGTGTAGCTACTAAGGATATTTTGGAAGCAGCTACTTGGAGTTCAGTTCATACTTTCACTAAACATCACCATCTCCCTCTTTTCTCCAAGTCCAGGGCTGGGTTTGCCACTGCAGTCTTACAGGGCATGTTAGCAGCCCCTAATGCTTTTTAGTTTGCCAGCCTCCCTTTTCCTTTGCTTTGGGATTCTACCCACAGGTTATGACTGCAGCAATGTGAGACGAAGAACATAGTACAGTTTTGTACCTACCATAAATGTAGATGTTCGAGGATCCACATTGTTGCAGTCCTATTTTCCCTCCCTCCTTCCCCTCTTTGGTTTGGGGTGTGGTTGTTGTTTGTTGTTATTGTTCCTTGGGGATAATTATTATTTTCTCCCTTTGTGGCTCTGGCCTTTTCCTTTTAAGGCCTTCTGACATCTGGGGCAAGAAAGACTGAGGATATGGCGTCGGTTATGCGCTTAAGTACTACTACGTACTGACGTCAGCTCCGGGTGCCCATGACCGACGCCAGCCTAACTCTTTGGTATTCGGGCCGACCGAGGACAGCGGACTACCCACAGGTTATGACTGCAGCAATGTGGATCCTCGAACATCTACATTTATGGTAGGTACAAAACTGTACTATTTATTGCATGCAGTTGAACAGGTGAGAAAACCTACTCTGCAGTGTGGTTTTGATTCTTTAGAGGCCTCTTGTAGAGCCGCAGTTAACGGTTCTGTGACTCGAAGACATGCTTGGTTAAAAGAACAGTTTACCTGACTATGTCAAGGCAAAATTATTGGATGCTCCTTTACAGCATGATACCTTGTTTGGTGTTAAGGCAGAGGAGGTGTAAAAGAAAATGGAGGATAAAGCTAAATCTATGCAAACAGTCAAAGATTTCTTACAGGTACAACCACCTTGATTTAGCAGAAACTGGCCTACAAAGAATTGGTCCTTTCCAGTGTCAGAAAGGCCACAGAGAGGCAGATACAGATGCCCAAGAGGCAGATCTCAACCCCACAAGGCTCTTACAGACAATGACAGTGGGGTACCTCAACCCTAAAAGGAGGTGAGGACAAGTCTCAGCCTTAAAGGAAACAGTCCCAATGACTTCCCCCTTCGTATGCCAAGCAGTTCCCTTTTGGCAGCCCCCTTAGGGGCGAAACTAGCACTTTTTGTCAAAATTGGCAAGCAATCACCCAAGACAAATGGGTTCTGAATTTTGTCTCAAGGATACAGGTTCCACTTTCACACATTACCAAGGCTAAAGGGAATACCAAACCTGCCACAAAATCAATGGGCAGAGGCTCAAAAACAAATTTCAGCCCTCATGGACATGAGAGCTATTAAAAAAGTACCACAGCAGGAACAAAGACAAGGATTTTACTCAAGACTCTTCCTGGTCCCCAGAAAGGACAAAGCCTGGAGACCCATACTAGACCTTTCAACTCTAAATACTTACCTGGATGTTCCGAAATTCAAAATGTTGACACTACAGCAGCTTCTTCCGAAGCTGGGCAAGAAGGCTTGGCTTGTTACTATGGACCTCAAAGAGGCATACCTGCATGTCCCTATCAGACAAGATTGCAGAAGATACCTCAGATTCAAAGCGGGTACAATGCACTACCAATTCTCTGCACTGCCCTTTGGCTTATCTACTGCGCCCAGGGTCTTTACAAAGTGCCTGGCACCAGTAATAGCATTTTGCAGACAAAAAGGAATTCAAATATATCCATACCTGGACGACTGTCTCATTCAAGCAGAGAAAAAGGACCTTCTTCTAAAGCATCTGGCATTTGTTAAAAGGCTGCTAATTTCTCTGGGGTACACAGTAAACGAAAAGAAGTCAAAACTAGTGCCCTCACAACAGATAATATTCCTGGGTGCCAGCTTAGATACAACGGCCCAGATGGCTTATCTCACGCTATGCAAACAAGGACAACTGACTCAATATTTTCAATTTCTAGCAAAAAAGTCCCATCTCCCTGCAAGAAAAATTCTGCAGGCACTGGGATTCATGACATCCTGCATACTACTAATTCCATATGCCAGACTGCATATGAGGAAATTACAATGGTACCTAAAAAGTGTTTGGACTCAACATTCTCACAGTTTAGAAACAGTAATACCAATAATTCCCTGCCTACAACAGGAGTTTCGATGGTGGGCACAGGCATGTCACCTCAACAAGGGTCAGCCTTTCACTCTACCCACAGCCAGGCAGACTCTAACAAGAGATGCTTCGGATTACGCCTGGGGAGCACACATGGCAGGAAAATGTATTCAGGGCAAGTGGACCACAGCCCAATTGCATCTTCACATCAATCAAAAAGAGATGTTGGCTGTTCAAAATGCCCTAATAGCTTTCAAGGACCTTCTGCATCCAGGACAATTATTATTAAAGACAGACAACACCACAGGAATGTGGTACATAAACAAGCAAGGGGGTACTCGCTTTTATCCCCTATGCAGGCAAGCCATGACCTTGTGGAACACAGCTCTAACTTATCAAGTTCATCTGCAAGCACAATTTCTGCCAGGAAAGAAAAATACTCTGGCAAACGTTCTCATCAGAAATATCATGGACCCTTACGAATGGAAATTGAATCCACAAATCTTCAGCATGGTAACGCAAAAATGGGGGTGCCCAGACATAGATCTTTTTGCCTCCACACTAAATTGCCAACTAGAAAAATTCTGCACAAGGACTTGCCACACACAAGCATGGAAAGTGGATGCTCTTTCGTTCAGCTGGAAAAGCCTAAAAGTTTATGCCTTCCCACCACTGCCTCTCCTTTCAAAGGTACTCCTAAAAGCAAGACAAGAAAAACCACAGATGATCCTGATTGCTCCAGACTGGCCATGCCAGCACTGGTACCCAATCTTGAAGAACTTAGCTCAAGGCCCAGCATGGATTTTGCCTCAAATTTCACACCTTCTAACTCAAAATAATCAGATCCTGCACGGTCAGCTCAAAACCCTAAACCTGGCTGCATGGCAGATTCATTAGTCAAACAGGCAACACCTCTCTCTAAAGCTGTTATGGATGTCATTTTGGAGGCCAGGAGGCCTAGCACCAGGAAATCTTACTCAGAAAAATGAAAGAGATTCTGTGCCTGGAACCAGGCTCAAAGCCTTGACCTTCTTGTCCAAAACATTCCTCAGATTTTACAATACTTCACTGAGATGCTGGACAAAGGCCTATCCTTCTCATCAATTAAGATCCACGCCTCTGCCATTTCAGCTCATTACAACACGGATCCTCCTTTATTCTCTCATCCCTTGCAAAAGCAGTACCTCAGAGGGGCTAAAAACATAAGACTGCCCCGGAGAACACCAACATAGGACCTCAATTTTGTTTTGGAAAAACTGACCTTGCCACCTTTTGAGCCGGCCAATACAGCCGATCTAAAACTTTTATCATGGAAAACAGCTCTGCTCCTGGCAGTAACTTCAGCACAAAGAGTCTCAGAGCTACAGGCATTAATGGCAGTGGAACCTTTTATAATATTTCATCAGGGCAGGGTTTCTTTAAGGACAAACCCTACCTTCATGCCAAAGGTGGTATCTAGTGTGGCTCTTTACCAAACCATCCATTTGCCAACTTTCTATCCAAACCCCCAGAATAAAGGGGAGAAACTTCTGCACTCTTTGGACGTACACAGGCAGCTATGCTTCTACTTGGACAAAACAAAAGCTTTCAGGAAAACTGAGAAACTGTTTGTAGCATATGCTGCAGGATCACAGGGCAACGCCATCTCAGAGCAGACTATTTCTAAATGGATAGGACACTGTATTCGTTACTGCTACACACAGCATGGAAAATCAGTCCCTAATAACATTAGGCCACATTCTACCAGAGCAACAGCCACTTCAACAGCCTTTCTCAGAGGAGTACCAACCAAGGAAATTTTGGAGGCTGCAACTTGGAGTTGAGTGCACATCTTTAACAAGCATTACCACTTGCCTCTTTACTCTAAAGCCAGAGCAGGATTTACCACTGCAGTTCTGCAGGTCCTCATAGCCAATCCTAACTCTTTATAGACCAGCCACCCAACCTTAGCTTTGGGATTCTACCCAAGTGTAATGACTGCAGCAGTGTAATATGTACATAGTACAGTTTTGTACCTACCATAAATGTAGATGTTCGAGTGTTCACACTGCTGCAGTCCAGGTTACACTCCCTCTATCCCCCTGTCCTAGCTGGGCTTGTCTATACCATTCTAGCCTTTACATCCTTTGGGGTGTATTTGCTTGTAACTGAAGGTATTGTTTTTATTTTTTACGTATGTTTTATTAGCAATATGTATTGCCTACCTACTTGGGGGCACCCGACATCTGGGGCAAGAAAAACTGAAGAAAATGGCATTGAATGCATCTTATATACCCTTGGCGCACTGATGTTAGGGAAGAAGTGACAGCAGCCGACGCCGGACCAAGACTTTGAAACTCTGGCCGGCTGCGGGACTGCCTGACGGCAGGATAACCCAAGTGTAATGACTGCAGCAGTGTGAACACTCAGAACATCTACATTTATGCTAGGTACAAAACTGTACTTTCCTTGGTGCTTCGGAATATACTTCCATGAGGGCCACCCAAGTGTTTAGTGGCTGGGGACTCTGTCCCTCAGGTTGAAGATCAAATGAAATAAACTAATTCAGATAAAGAAGTTATGTACTCTCACCGTAACATTCCATTTGAGCAGTTCTACTTCATTTGTCTTCAACCGTCCCTCCCGCCTTTCCCCTGGCCTTATCATATGGACAGCTCTCATAGCTGGCATTTTGTGTGCAAGCAGTTTTGGATCAAGTTGTTTAGTGTAGGCTGCAGCAAACTTGATCTGAGGGTTGGAAGGTAATGATGGTATATTATGGGTAGGGGGCGGAGCTTGGAGCACAGAGTAGATGCTTTGTGAAGTTGCCAGCCACAGTTTGAAGACAAATGAAGTAAAACTACTCAGGTGGAACGTTATTGTGAGTACATAATTACTTTTTATGCTAACAAAGGGGTTGTACATTTTGCAAACTTTAGATGTTCATCAACAGCTTTTTTTATTTGCACAGAACTAAGTCCTTCCGACTCTCAAACCAGTTGTTTTGTGGCCTTTTCACTAAACAGGAAGGTCCAAGCTGCCTCGCAACTCACCATTTCCGATTGATTTTTCAGTGCATTTCTTACATACACTCCTCCTGTGGTTCTCCTTTTCCTGGACAAGTTAGGGCTCACTCTTGCAGGATAGTGGTTACGTCAGTTGCCTTCTCACCTTGTCAGTCCTTGGATAATGTTTGTGCACTTGCAACTTGGTCTTCTCCTCATACCTTCATTTCTCATTACAAACTTGACCTAGTTTCTAGGTGAAGGGCTTCCTTTGGCTCCACTGTTCTTCGGCACGTCCTTCCATAGGGCCACCCTAGAATGTCTGGTAGCTGGAGACTCTTACCCATACATGATGAATGGTGACTAGGATAACATCAGATTAATAGTTGTGTACTTGCCATAACTTGGTGTCTGTGTTTTCTTTAGTCACCATTTGTGACAATCCCACCCTCCTTCCCCCTTCCTGACGGATTGCCAGGACTTTGGTAGACCTTTTCTGGTGGCAGGTCATCTGTCTGATTTCTTTCTCCAGGACAAAGTCGATATGTGGGGCTAGAGGGCAGCAGAGCATTATGAGAGGGGTGGATCTTGCGCTAAGCTGTTAAATATAAGTGTGTTGGCTCAGATCAGATGTTGGATCCTTGACCCATACGTGATGAATGGTGACTACACGTAACTCAGATACCAAGTTTTGCTAAGTACATAACTATTATTCATATTATATCACAGCTCGTACTTTGTGGGGACATTCACCCCCGCAATCCTGGCCCCCAAGCAAATCCATCCCACCCATATCTTCAGACACCAACCCAGCCGCAACAACTATTACCTCTCCTCAGAAAAATAGGACTTATGGAGTTAATACAACTTGATATTAATGTCAGGAGCATCATGTATGAAATTCGAGAATTGCATGCCTCTCTTGCTCTATATACTCCAGGTATAGCCCTTATAACAGAAACCTAGCTAACACTAGATATCTCTAGCAACGAAATGCTTCCCTCGGAATACAACATATTGGTTAGATAGAAAACAGAACAGAGGTGGTGGTATCGCCTTTCTATGCAAAACCAGTTCCAGTTTATAAAGTTTAGACCCAACCATCCCAAACTTTTAACACCACCAAAATACTGTTTACTACACTAACGATTAATCCAAAGAAACATCAAAACATAGCTGGAGCCTGCAGTCCTGCTTGGGAACTATCTGACTACTCTAGAATACATCCTAATTTGGACCGCAGCATTCCATCTTCAAGAGGCAAATATAGTGCTGACTTTAATGTGGACTGTGTCTCCTGTAACTCGGAAAATCCCCCTGATCACATCAACCTACATGGTTTCTCATAAACAATCCAGACTTGTAATGGAATAGACAAAACATCAGATAAACATTCAGTCCTAGACTGGATCCTTTCAAATAGGCCAAATTTATCCATACACTCTGGGTGTCTCCCATATAGCCTCAGTGACCATATTTCAACTTAATTCTCCAACACTGAATAAGTCCATAAAAACTTACCACCTAATCCGAGATAAAAATAAAAATTATCCCCCAAGTTTTCATAACTAGTTTAAAAAAGAAATGCAACCGGGCTCTATTAAAGATCTCCCTGTAGATACTGTAGTTGAATACTTTAACTCAACCTCAACTACGAAATAAAGCTAAAAAAACATATTGGACAGGACAAAAAAAAAATCAAGGAAACTCATAAAAAATCTGTCTGCAGTTAAAAAAAAAAAAAAAAACCTACAGCCAGGACAAACTAGTACTCCATCCCCAACACTCACCAATACTTAAGACAACATTGCCTCACAATTTAACAGATAATTCACTGAATCCATAGTAGCCCTTACAAACAGTTTTTCTCCCCTACCCAGACTAGCATAGTATCTACACTCCCAGTAACTTTTCTTTACAACTTGTCATATCTACCTGGTGAGCATCTAAAAATTGCTGCAGAAGCAATATCATATCTCGTATCCCTTTTAATCCATGTCATAATAAGTTCCTAAAATTTGGAAAGTATCATATATTATCCCACTACATAAAGGTGGAAACGCAACAGAATTATCAAATTACTGGCCAGTAGCTGTACTGTCACCATTATCAAAAATACTTGAGAGGTGCATCAATTCACAAATCTTGAACCATCTGATAACCAGCAATCTATCTAACACTCAGCATGGTTTCCATCCTAATCATAGCACCACCACTGCCCTTGTTAACTTTGCTAACATTATTAATCACCCTCGTAATGATGGCAAATTTAGTTTCCTCCATCTTTCTTCGTCTGTCCAAAGGGTTTCATACTGTGTTTCATTCTAAACTCTTAACTACACTCTAGGAACTTCAACTTAGCCATTCTGCACTTACTTGGTTCCAACAATATCTAAATGGACACCAGCAAGCTGTAAAATGGCAACAAAATCTCTCTTCATTGCTGCCTTTAACATTGGGAGATCCACAGGGATATGTTTTGGGTCCCTTTATTATCTTTACTAACATTCTTCATACTCCTAACTCACTTCCCTCCGTAGTTCATTATGCGGATGATTCTACCCTGATTTGTGCCATCCAACAGCATGAAAACTCCCAAATTTCACCCAGAAGTCATTCAGTGCTATAGATTATTGATTGTGCACAACTTATACTTAATGCTAACAAAACAAAACTCATGCTGTTCTATCCAGCTAGAGTTGCAGACACCCACCCAACTTCCAGTATCTCATCATCAAACCATACAATTATTTCTCCAGTTTCCCCAAACAAAATTACTTGGAGTGATCATTATCCATAATATAAAATTTGACATACACATATCACAGACCGTAAGAAGTTCACAAAAAACTAGGAACCCTGTACAGAAATCAACACTTTATGAATAAATCCTCAAAGGCCACTATAGCAAGAACCCAACTTATCTGTATGCTACTATACACCTCACAAAGCAAACATTAAGAAATCTTGCCTAGCAAAACTGCAAACTTGCTATAATAAAATTGCTAAGTTTGCCACAGAAACAAATTTCAGATCCTATCACTGGCTTTAAAACAACTATCTTGGATCGAACTACCAAATCTACTTGCTTATAATCAACTCACCTTCGCCATGAAATACAAATCAGCCAGAAAAAAACACCAGTACTTCATAATCTACTAATACACTACTTCACTAACTGGGTTGTACGTTCCAGTAACAAATCCTTCCTAAATATATTTGAATATAACAATGCAGCTGGAGTTTCCCTTTACTTCAACTGCATAGCCAAAAACTTGGGATTCCCTGCCATTAAATATCAGAACTACTAATTTATTTGTTTTTATTTATTTATTTTACATTTAACTGGGAAAGTCTGACTGGACACACATCCATTTTCAGCGGAGGCCTGGGGAGAAAAGCTCCAATAGCATGTCATAAAGAAATTATACAAGAATATCATACAGAGGTATAGGTTCCATAGAAACATAAGTTGTGTATAGAATAACAATTCCTTTAGTAAAGTCAGCATACAGCATTCTAGTAGTAGGATTTATATAGAATATAAACACAAGAAAAAACATTTTTTTTGTCTTTCTAAATTGAGTACTCTCAATATTTTGTTTCAGAAATAACCAGTGATTATTAAGCTTTACAGTGAAAGGAATTAGGGGACCTTTTTGTAGAATCCTTGAATATGGCATTGGTGCAAATTAAGCTGGGGAGTAGCATGAACAAAGCCAATTGTTTTGAGAAGTGGGTTCTCAGGAGTTTCTTAAATTGAATAGTGGAGGTTATTTGGCTAGGTAGTGAGTTCCAGATTTTGGCAGTAGTGCAGGCAAAGAAAGATTTGCCATCATAAGTTTTGTGTCTGATGATGCTTATTAGGTTCTGTGGTAGGGATGTGGGGGTTAATTATATTTTGAAGTGCAGGGGGTTTTTCTGGAAGGTAGAAGAGATCTTGCGCTGTTGTGAGTTGATTAAACAGAAGTAGTTGAGGTAGCTTAAGCCAATTATGTTAGTTATGGGCTAGACAGTGGTGGGATTTGTATGAGGTTTCAGTAGCAAACTTTGCTATTTTGTTATAACAAGATTTCATTTTGTTTTGATCACTCTGGTGGAGATTAGTGAGGATGGGAGAGGCATACAGAAGGATGGATAAAGAGATTAGTTATTGCACTAGTAGCTTTGGTTTGTTTAAAGTGTTTGTTCCTATATGGAAGTCCTAGTTTTTTATTAACTTTCTTAATGGTTTGTGCTATATGGGTGTCAGGTTTGAGTTTGTCTATTTCTACACATAAGAGTTGAGTGTGTGCAGTTGTAGTGATTTAAATTTTATCTTTGGAGTGAATGTTGAAAGTGTTGTGTGTGTGTGGGGGGCATGACCTGGGCTGAAAAGAATTAATTTAGTTTTTTGGGGTTAAGAATAAGTTTGATGTTTGAGAACCATGTTTCGGCTAAAGTAAAAGTGTTTTGGGTGAGGATTTGCAGTTCCTTTAAGGAAGTGGCGGCACTTATAAGGGTGGTGTCATCTGCGTGTTGTACTACTGATGCTGTGAATGAGGAGGAATTGATTTGTTTGGTGAATAGTGAAAACAGTGGGCCAAGGATGGATCCTTGAGGGACACCTATGGCTACTGGTAGCAGGGGAGACAGCTGGTCATGCCATAGGACTGCTTGCTGTCGACCACATAAGTAGCTGGTAAACCATGATATATTGGAGGGGCTGAGGCTTAGGGTAGATAAAGTATGGAGAAGAATGTTATGGCCTACCATGTCAGAGGCTTTAGATAAGTCTAAGAAAATGGATGATACAAATAGTCCCTTGTTTCTATTGTGGTTAACTATATCTGTAAATGGTAGTAATGCTTTGGTGGTGCTGTGGGATGGTCTAAAGCCATGCTGAGTTTTGGAGATTGTTGTTTTGTAAGAGGTAGCGAAGTAGTTGGGAATGTACAACTCTCTCTAATATCTTGGATAGAGGTGAGAGTGTTGCGATTGGGCGGTAGTTGGCGAGTTTTAATGAGTTGCCCCAATTGTGCAGTGGAATAATGTGTGATTTTTTCCACAGGGTGGAGACTTTGAATTCTGCAAGTGACCTGTTTATGAGGATCGACACAGGATAGTCTATGGCGTCTGCTGCTATCTGAATGAATTCGGCTGGTAGGGCAGCAGCAGCTAGTGTGGTTGGTTTAATTTTCTTAAGGAGCTTTGAAATAATTTTAGTGGATACAGGGTGTAGGGAAAAATTGGTGGTATTGTTCTGAGTAGTAGGGTGGGTTTTGCTAGCACCTGTTATAGGGCTGCTAGTGGTATTGAGGGCATTAGTAAGGGTTTGGACTGTTTCGGTAAAGAACTTGTTAAATTGTGTGGGAATGTTGTTATGGTTGTTTGGTAGTACTGGCGTTGGGGTGGTGGCTTTACCTGGGTGGATTATGCCATTTATTGTAGCCCACAATTTCTTAGTGTTGTTGGCATATTTTTCCTGCATGTTTTTGTAGTAGTTACTTTTGTCTAGTTTGATTTGTTTTTGGCTTTGTTTTGAAGTTTTTGGTAGGTTCGCCTCAGATTACTGGTTTTGTACTTTTGAGATTGACTCCAGGCCAGATCCCTCTCTTTCATTGTATTCTTAGTATCTTTAGTTAGCCATGGAGCATAGTTCGCTTTTAGTCTTATAGTTCTGGAGGGGGCATGACAGTTTACGATTTACAGGAAGGTGGAGTTAAGGTACTGTACGGCGTCGTCTAGAGATAGTAGTTTTAGGGGTGTCCAATTACAGCTTTGTAGTGAATTGATGAAGTCTGTTGTTTTAAAGGTCTTTTTGTTACGCATTACTCTGAGGTTGAGTTGGCTTATGTAATGGGTTCTGTTCCGAATTAGGTAGGTTGGTTGATGATCACTTAGACTGTCAGGTAGACAGCCAGTGTGGGGTCAGATAACATAATCCAGTGTAAGATGGATTGGTGTTTTGAGGTTTTGTCTGTTCTTGTTGTGGTGGATATCATTTGGGTAAATCTATGGAGGTTAATGTGGGTAGTTGGAGTGTGGCTAGAGCAGTTCAGCCAGTCAATATTAAAGTCACCTAATAGTACATTTTCTTGTGGCATGGAGTTTGAGATCCATTTTAGTAGGTTTTCCATTATAGTAGTGTTATTACCTGGTGGAATGTAGCCACCTGCAATAATATGTTTGAGTTTAGTTTTAATTTGGCAAGGATTAATTCAACATCTTTGATTTCTTGGGTGTTATATTCAATTTGTTCAGTAGTGAAATGATTTTGGAACAATATCGCTACACCACCTCCCTTTTTCTCTACTCTGTCTCTGCGTATTATGTTATAGCCAGGGGCAATAATCTCATTATTATGGTGTTCTGGTTTAAGCCATGTTTCAGTTAGCACTGCTATTTCTGGTTTATATAAAGCTAGAAGGGTGTGAAGGTCCTGGATTTTGTTAAGTATACTTCTTGCATTTATGTTAATGAAGAGGAGAGAGGAGGTAGGTCTATAGTAAATGGGGTTTGCCTGATTAGAGTCTGTGTAGGGTGCTGTGGTGGGCCCTGGATTAGGGTGAATGTCACCATAACGAATGAGTTTGTGGAGTACGTGAAGATACAATTTAGTTAGTGTAATAATTTAGTATGTCTTAATGAGAAGTGAGGGTTAGTTCTGACTAACAGTTTGTAGTGGGAGTAAGAGATTGATCTAGAGGAGGTGAGGTCTAGTGGTGTGATAGGGAAGTTACAAAGTTTCAGGGGAGTAGATAGAGGTTCGGTTTGCCATTGTGGGGGGTACTGATATATAGTTGAGTGAGGTAAGAGAGCAGGAGAAAGGTGATAATAGTACATAGGTAGAGTAGTGATTTTATTAAGTGGGACTGTTTATAGTTCATCATGTCTGGTGAAGAGTGTTTAAGGGTAGCGGTGGTGCAACGGTAGCTTGCTTGCCTCACAGCAAGAGGTTCTCACGTTCGATTCTCGGATGGAGCTCCTTCTGTGTGGAGTCTGCATGTCCTCCCCGAGGTCGAGTGGCATTCAAAAGACATGCGTAGAATGGGCGTGCCTTCGTTGAAGGTTGGGCGTCGAGCTGGCACCCGTAAAAAATCTACTGCCAATCGTTAGCGGACCGGAGTTCTGCTGTGGCTACCCCTAACCGGGAAAAGTCGAAAGAAGAAGAAGAAGACCTTAAAGTAAGTGGGTTTGATTTAATACTAATGAGTGATAGTAAGGGTGTGGTGAAGGGTGTTAGTTTGAAGTGATGTGTGGTGTGAAACGCTACTTGGGTTGGAGGGAACTGATAGAGAGTCTGGTGTATAGCTATAAATGTAATCAAAATGGGGGTAGGTGGGAATGGAGGTAGGGTAGGGGTAGCGGAGTGAGCGTAGCAGAGCCAGTAGTCCGACACTGGAGAGTTTGGAAGACTTATCAGTGTTATGTGAAAGAGAGTCTATTACTGCAGTATGTATCCTATATGGGTGTAAGGTAGGTATGTGGCAGTTAAGTAACCTTAGACTAAATTCAAACATAATAGTCAGTATATCAGAGATGTGTTGTGTAATTCAGGGAGCTGGAGTTGTGGGCAGGATGGGTAGGAAGAGGCAAATGTGCACTCTAGATTATACATGAAAAGGAGTGCAGTATAACTAAGAAGGTAACAGATATATGGGGGGGGGGGGTGATGCCTGCCGCTAAACTGTGATGCAGTGTTTGACCACACTAAAGTCAGTCATCTGTCCTTAAAGGAGTACACTAAACCAAGAAAGTTAACATACATACACTACTTTCAAGCTATGGTTCTCTCAAACTTCTTTGCTGGGTCCACAGTATTTTCTGGACGATTCTTCTTAACTGATGTAGGTATTTGATGGGAGGGGAGAACCCTTAAATAATGGCTACGAATGGTCTGGAGGAGGGAAAGAGATAATTATTACTCAGCGTGGTTGCATACAGGCTAGGACAGGCTTTTTGTTCATATTTGCTTTCTTTTTCTTTTTGCACTACTACCATAGGTATACAAGGATGTCCTTCATGGATGCATCTGCAGTCATAACATATGGGTTGTCCTGCCTCAGGCAGCCCTTCGGTCGGCCGGATTCCAAAGTCTGGGTCTGGCCTCGGCTGATGTCGCACTTCACCCGACGTCATAGCTCTTGGGGTATAAAGGCATCAGCTGACACCATTTTCCTCAGTCTTTCTTGCCGCGCGGTGCCCGAAGCAGAAGCTGTTCGCAAGTGCCGGTCGGTCAGATCCAGAGATTTCAGCTACCGAAGACTTCTAAAAAAGCTAAGTACCCCGTTGGGGACTCTTTCTTGCCTCAGCTGATGTCAGACAAAGTAAATAATTGTTTAACTTGTGGGAAACAAATACCTCATAAGGATTTTCACTCTTACTGGCTTCCTTGCTTAGGCCCAGACTACGACGTATCAGCTTGTTTAGCCTGTGCTTCCTTCAACCGACAGACACTTAGACGTCGGTCGGAGTTTGCTGAAGAGTTTTTTGGCTCCGCTTTTGCATATAAAATGCCGTCGGAGACTCCAACTACACATTTAGCCAAAAAACGCAAGGAAAAGGACCGACACTCGCGGCCTGCGGTTTCGGCTGAAACCACGGTTAGGCCTACCGCGAGTGTCTCGGTTTCGGCTGAAACTGAGTCCTCGGTTCTTCCTTCGGCCGAAAGCATGCCTCCGACAACCGAGGCCTCAGAGGCCCTGGCTGAGTCAGCTACAGAAAATCCTACCGAAGAAGCAGGCACACAAGATTTGTCCGACACCATTCCATTGGACATCTCTACTCCTGCACGTGGGGCAGCTAGACCCCCTGCTTCTATGTCTATCAAGGCCTTTTCCAGGGCTAAAGCAGCTAAACTTTCCAAAGCCTTACCTACCAAGGCTCCCTCTCACAGACCTTCCTCAAGTTCTCAGATTCTCAGCCTTGCTGAGGACCTTATTTCTCTGATCAGGGGATCCCAACCTCACCCAGACAGGGCCTCACAACCCCCTCCTGAAAAGAGGCCTAGGACTGAACCCCCTGAACCTCTCTCCTCTGACTACTCCTCGGATGGATCAGATTTATCAGACCATCAGGAAGGACCATACTCACCTTATGAGGATTCTGATGCAGAAGACTCCATTCCCTCTGCCTCCCCCCCAGAAGAATTTTCATTTGGGGAAACTCTACACTCAATGAGGGAACACTTCCAATGGCAGGGTCAGGATTTTTCTGATTCTAGGAAAAGGCTAAGGACTTTTTTACACTTACCACAACATAGGCCTTTAGCCATACCACCTGTGCTATCAGTTGTTGATGATGCATACAATGATGCCAGTTCTGCCCCTGATTCTCTCCCCCTGGCCCCTGCCAAACCTGACAGATATTACAGGGTCCTGGATTCACACTTCCACTTGTATAAGGCCCATGCTGCAGACCCAGAAACCATTTCTCAGGGCCCTAAGGGTGTTGCAGCTGCCTCTGCCAAAAACCCCCTACCCTCTGAAAGAGAATCAAGAGCATTAGAGAGATGGGGTAAAAAGGTTTATACATCTGCTACTCTTTCTGCCAGGGCTTTAAACTGTCAATTTCACATGATACAGTACCAGAAATTTTTGTTAGATCAGCTGAATAAAAAGCTTTCCTCTCCTGAACCTTTAGACCGTAAGTCCCTTCAGGATTTGGTACACAATTCTCAGCAGGTCAGTAATCATTTCTTAAAATGTGGCTATGATGCACTGGAGGCTTCATTTAGATCAGCTATGACTGGAGCAGTAATTCGAAGGCATGCCTGGCTAAAAGAGCAATCCTTGCCAGACCATGTTAAGTCTAAACTCCTAGATGCCCCTATGGAGAAACAAAGTTTATTTGGCTCCCCTGTACGGGAGGTACTAAAGAAAGTGGAAGAAAAAGCAAAATCTTTCCAAACAGTCAAGGATTTTCTGCAGGTCCAACCTCCGAGGTTCAGCAGAAATTGGCCTTCAAAGAATTGGTCCTTTCCAGACACCTCCAGAGCACAGAGAGGCAGAAATAGACGCCCAAGAGGCAGAGGTCAATCAAGGGGTGCCTACAGGGGTCGTCAGTGGCAACCTGCCAACCAGAAGAGTGCTGCCACAGCTGCGACTGCAACCACTTCCACAGGACAGACACAATGACTTGGCTCTGATTCCGCCTACCAGGGAACAACTGGAAGCACCCTTGGGCAAGCTAGCTTTATTTTCAAAAAACTGGCATTGCATTACAGGAGACAAATGGACTTTGCAAACAATAGACAAAGGCTACAGGTTTCACTTCCACACTTTACCAAAAAAGAGAGGAATGCCAAACCTTCCACCAAGCCAGAAATCAGAGACTCTAAAACAAATCATCAACTTACTAAGGATGAGAGCAATAGAAAAGGTACCATCTATGGAACAAGGCCAAGGATTTTACTCCAGACTATTCCTTGTACCAAGAAAAGAAAATCAATGGAGGCCTATTCTCAACTTGTCCGCACTGAACACATATCTCATTGTACCAAAATTCAAGATGCTGACCCTACAGCAACTTCTTCCCATGTTGGGCAAGGAGTCTTGGCTGGTGACTCTAGATCTCAAGGAGGCATACCTGCACGTCCCTATACGACCAGATTGCAGAAGACACCTCGGATTTCTTGCAGGATCAGAGCATTATCAATTCTCAGCATTGCCCTTTGGCTTATCTACTGCGCCCAGAGTATTCACGAAATGCCTGGCATCAGTAATTGCATATTGCAGGCTTCAGGGAATTCAAATCTACCCATACCTGGACGACTGCCTAATACAAGCGGACAACAAGACAAAAATAATAAAGGATTTGGCCTATGTCATACAACTGCTGCAAGCCTTGGGATACACAGTCAACATACAAAAGTCAAGACTAGTGCCATCCCAAAGGATAACATTTTTGGGTGCAGAACTGGACACAAGAACTCAGATGGCTTTTCTCACAGAAGAAAAACAAAAGCAACTACCTGTCTACTTCATGGCATTGACAAGACAAACTCAGCTTACTGCAAGGAAAGTCCTGCAGGCCCTGGGTTACATGGCATCCTGCATAATCTTGATCCCACATGCCAGGCTGCATATGAGAAAATTACAATGGTACCTAAGGAATGTATGGTCTCAACACAGACACAGTCTAGAAACCCTGATACCAATCATTCCATGCCTGAAAAAAGAATTCCTGTGGTGGGCTCAGGCCTGCCAGACCAACAGAGGATTGCCTTTCCACAAATCACAACCAAGGCAGACCATCACCACGGGCGCCTCAGACCTAGGCTGGGGGGCACACATGGAAGACAAGTGTATCCAAGGCCTATGGTCCCAAGACCAGCTGAATCTACACATAAATCTAAAGGAGATGCTGGCAGTGAAGCATGCAATCGAGGCATTCAAATCATTCCTCCAGCAAGGACACCTGCTGATAAGGACGGACAATACCACAGTCATGTGGTACATCAACAAACAGGGAGGCACACATTCCTACCCTCTATGCCGGATGGCAATGGACCTGTGGAACCTAGGCCTGAATCTCACCATTCAACTACAGGCCAGATTCATACCAGGAAAAGAGAATTCACTAGCAGACAGCTTAAGCAGAACTACCACGGATGCTCACGAATGGATGCTGCATCCAGACATCTTCAAAACCATAACAAAGAAATAGGGAATGCCAGAGATAGACCTGTTCGCCTCCCCACTCAACCACCAACTGAAGAAATTCTGCTCAAGAGAATACCACCCACAAGCCTGGAGGGTGGACTCCCTTTCTTTCAGCTGGAAGGCCCTGACAGTTTATGCCTTTCCACCTCTCCCATTGATGTACAAAGTTCTACTGAAGATCAGGGAGGAACAGCCAAAGGTAATTCTGATAGCTCCAGACTGGCCAAGGCAGCACTGGTACCTGCTACTGAGAAGCATGTCTCGGACGAACTCATGGCCTCTACCTCTATGGCCTTTACTTCTAACGCAGAACAGCTACAAGACCCTGCATCCAAACTTGAAAACACTGCAGCTAACTGCCTGGAAAATTGCATAAAACAAAACCAACCTGTTTTATCTCAGAGGGTCAAGGACATTATCCTGGAGGCTCGCAGACCCTCCACAAGGAAAACATATTCAGCCAAATGGAAGAGATTCCTCATTTGGAGTGCATCAAAGGGAACAAATGTCACACTGGCAAACATAGCACACATCCTAGAATACTTAGCAGAACTGTTCCACAATGGCCTGTCCTATTCTTCCATTAAGATTCATGCTTCAGCAATTTCAGCAGAGTACAACATGGATCCTCCTGTCTTCTCTCACCCTCTCCTCAGACAATTTTTGAGAGGGATCAAAAATGTAAAACCTCCAAGGAAACCACCTCTGCCTGCATGGGATCTCAATTTTGTGCTGGAAAAATTAACACTTCCCCCTTTTGAACCAGCAGCAACAGCAGACTTACAGTTCTTATCTTGGAAAACTGCCTTCCTGCTAGCAATCACTTCAGCAAGAAGGGTATCCGAGTTACAGGCATTAATGGCAGTGCAGCCTTTCCTTATCTTTCACCAGGACAGAGTGTCTCTGAGAACCAATCCTACTTTCATGCCAAAGGTGGTATCCAGGGTATCCTTGAACCAAGCTATTCATTTACCTACATTCTTCCCTAACCCACAGAACAGGGGGGATAAACTACTACACACCTTGGATGTACACAGACAACTGCGCTGCTATCTGGACAGAACTAAGACCAGCAGAAAAACTGACCAGCTTCTGGTAGCATATGCAACAGGAGTGCAAGGAAAAGCAATTTCAAAACAGACAATTTCAAAATGGATAGGAAATTGCATTCGATTCTGCTACTCTTTTCATGGAAAGACAACTCCTGAAAATATCAGGCCTCACTCCACAAGAGCTACAGCCACCACTACAGCTTTCCTACGAGGAGTGGCTACCAAAGACATTTTAGAAGCTGCTACTTGGAGCTCCGTGCATACATTTGCCAAGCATTACAATCTTCCTTTATACTCCAGATCCCGAGCAGGTTTTGCAACTGCAGGTTTACAAGGGATCTTAACTACACCATCATTATCTTAGTGCCTCCTCCCCCAGTTTGGCTATGGTATTCTACCCATATGTTATGACTGCAGATGCATCCTTGAAGGACATAGTACAGTTTTGTACCTACCATAAATGTAGATGTCCGATAGGTATGCATCTGCAGTCAGGATTACCCACCCTCCTTCCCCTCTGTGGTATTCCTAGGGTACTTACCCCTCTTAGCTAGCTGGGGGAATCTATTATGGTGTATTTGTTTGTATGTATATATATGTATATATACTTTTTGCTTTCTACTGTTTGGAATTTTCTACTTTTATACAAATTTAGCCTTCCTAGAGGGCACCTGGCATCTGGGGCAAGAAACACTGAGGAAAATGGCGTCGGCTGATGCCTTTATACCCCAGGAGCTATGAAGTCGGGTGAAGTGCAACATCAGCCGAGGCCAGACCCAGACTTTGGAATCCGGCCGACCGAAGGGCTGCCTGATGCAGGACAACCCATATGTTATGACTGCAGATGCATACCTATCGGACATCTACATTTATGGTAGGTACAAAACTGTACTTTCTAGCACAGCGAGTTGGTCATTCAGGTGTTATATTTAAGCTGCATTACCTTATAAACAGCAAAAAAAAAAACAGTTCAGGTGGTGTTAACTTATCTTACTTAAACAGTGCAGTCATCAAACTGCAAGGTCCCATACATGTAGAAATATCCATGAAACAGTAAGCCAAGTGGAACTATGGTATCTGAGAGTACCTTTGAATGTCTCAGTACAATGAGAGGAGACTGGATATGTCTCCAATGCTGTTTACCCCTGCAGATCAAGCAGAAACTTACTTTGTGGTTATTTAAACTGGTAACCCAAGCCAAATGTTGTCCACACAAACAGTGGGTTACAAGGACTTAACTATGAAGTTTTATCTGATAAGTACAATATGTTATTCATCAACATTCTGACTAATCGCAGCATTAATAAGCTATATCCAATGCAAGTGGGAGTTGCTATGCTATATTATAGATAGCCTTTGCTGTAAACATTAAGCAGTCCGTGAATTACCACTTTAATGGCTGGCAATGCTGACAAATAGATATACTAGTGCGTCTATTATGTATACACTTGGATGTTAAGTAAACCAGTATCCAGAAATAATCAGGCTAATTCAATTATATATCAGACAGCATACAGCACGCAATGCTGTTTAACTAAAGGAGCTGTTGTGCGCTTGCCTTTACTGTTCCTAAATTATAAGGCAATGCACTTGGATGGTATGTAGGCCCTTAATCAGTCCAATTCAAGTATGTAACAGCCAGCATACAGCATGTAATGCTGTTTAGTTAGAGGAGCTAGTATACGCTTGCCTGTACTGTTTCTAAAAGATAAGGCACTAAGCAGGCTAGTTCAAGTATTTAACAATACAGCATGCAATGCTGTTGAACCAAACTTCTCAAATCACACCTTTTTGAATCTTGGAACCACTCTTGTACAAACCGTGGTTAGGAAGCAGATGTCTTAAAGAAGCTAAAGAAATGTAAGCTGTTATTTTTGTATTTGAATACTGTACCCCTGTTAAGTATTTGTATACTTAACTTGCT
Source organism: Protopterus annectens (assembly GCF_019279795.1). Classification (NCBI taxonomy): domain Eukaryota; kingdom Metazoa; phylum Chordata; order Ceratodontiformes; family Protopteridae; genus Protopterus; species Protopterus annectens. Next base: position 462,890,097 of record NC_056731.1, read on the forward strand.
CGTTTTCTACTTGCAGTGACAGTACTGTTATTCTGTGTATCCTACCTAGACTATATGATTATATCAGTGAAATGTATGACATGTATTTTCATTTTGTACTTCAATCCCAGATTGAATCAATATTTACATCTGTATGTTACATATGTATCTTGCTGTTATTTACAAATGTGGAGCTTTTCTCCTGGGCCTCCACTGAAAAAGATATTTTGTCCATTCAGATTTTCCCGGCAAACAGATGTCTGTTAAAAATAAACTTATTTATACTTAGTCCAACATGGTGGCTTGTTTTTTTTTCCAGAAGAGCTGGTTTTAGTCCAGTCAGGTACAGCTGAGTCATTACATTTAAGTGTCTGTATAGGGCATTTTTGTACTCTTCTGCATGGGAGTCATTCTTGGCTGTGTTACCAGGGGCATTGAAACTTTTTATACTATTGCATAGTAGGCTGTAGTTTGCTTTGGAGAAATTTTTCAGTTTTATTTGCTCCTGTGGGGGCTGTCAGGTTTGATCTTTACTTCAAACGAGACTGATTTTAGGTGTGACATTACCATGGAGGACAACACAGAGGGAGTAGTACAGTGCCCCCCCCCATGTTGGTGAGCAGTCAGTCTAGGACATTTGAACCCCCTGTGGGATTGCAGACCGAACTGTTCCAGTGCATTTGAATTAACAAAATCCAGGAACCTCAAAGAGATCATGTTTGTGCTTGTGTAAATTGCCCAATCGATGGAAGGATAGTTCATATCTTTCATAACCAAGATGTTTGGCTGTATACTGAGCAAGTCTAGCAAGTCCAGGTAGGTGGTGTGCTGTTTCTAGTTCATGGTGGGGGACTAGTAGTCAACAATGATGTGGTAGGGTATTTTGCCTGTAGTTTGGACATGGAGTAGCTCAAGAGAGTTATACTGTTTTACTCGTCTGTAGGTTTGTTTGTAGTTAATGAAGATGGATGCACCTCCACCTTTGTTTCTTTCACGCTCTTTTTGAGGTCTGAACATGTCAAAGGCATTGTAGCCTTGTACGTCTCGAGTGGTCTCAGTGGCCTTGAACCAAGGCTCAGTGACTGGCACAGATGTG
>NC_056731.1:462893671-462910499 GCF_019279795.1 Protopterus annectens
CAGAATATATGTGTGTTAATGAGAGGGGAGGATAGAGGAATGTTGAGGATGCAAGGAGTAGAGGTGGCGAAGGTGGATGAGTTTAAATACTTGGGGTCAGTAGTTCAGAGTAACGGTGAGTGTGGAAGAGAGGTGAAGTAGAGTACAGGCAGGATGGAGTCGGTGGAGAAGAGTGTCAGGAGTTATTTTTGACAAGCGAATACCTGTAAGAGTGAAAGGGAAGGTTTGCAAGAGGGTAGTGAGACCAGCTATGTTATATGGGTTGGAGACAGTGGCATTCACAAAAAGGCAGGAGTTTGAGCTGGATGTGGCAGAGTTAAAGATGTTAAGATTTGCACTGGGTGTGACTAGGCTGGACAGGATTAGGAATAAGGAAGGTTTGGAGACAAAGCCAGAGAGAGGCAAGATTACGTTGGTTTGGACATGTGCTGAGGAGAGATGCAGAGTATATTGGGAAAAAGATGCTAAGGATGAAGCTACCAGGTAACAGGAAAAGAGGAAGGCCTAAGATAAGGTTTATGGATGTGGTGAGAGAGGACATGCAGGTGGTTGGTGTAACAGAGCAAGATGCAGAGGACAAGAAGAAATGGAAACAGGTGATCTGCTGTGGCAACCCCTAACGGGAACAGCTGAAAGAAGATGATGATATATATATATATATATATATATATATATATATATATATATATATATATATATATATATTTTTTTTTTTAATAGCTTGTGTAGATGAATAAAACTATAGAGCACTCCTTGGTGGGCTAATTTCTCTATTTTTATAAGTAAATGGACTGCAATGTTTTCTTTGTCACTCTATATTGAGTTCTAACAACTGACTCTTGTCAGTGAAAGGGGCCGTGATCAAGAATGCCTGAAAAGTCGAGAGTGTGTTTTTCTAGTGATTCGTTTCAGTGAAGACCTTCTTACACATGCTTAGTTTTGAGGCCATATTATGTGCCTTCAGGAAAGTAATGAAGTGAAGCTGGTAGATGCCCAGATATGTTTAGTAGAATGTTCGTAATACCAGTTACTCCTAGTCCTTCAAGACCTTCAAGGGTAACATTTTCCTGGTAGGAATTTCTCATTTTGCAGCTTTTATTTTAGATGTGAACAGTAATTCTTTCATTACTTACTCTAGGCACTAGAATGGATCCATGACGCAGGAGAATTTTATTTGTCTACTCACACTTCCACTGGTTCCAGTATACATCACACACAAGAGCTTTTAAAGGAGCATGAAGAATTCCAAATAACTGCAAAGGTAAAATTTTGGTTGTCATGGTTTTTGATCTGCTTATGTTGCCATATTTATTAGCATTGAATATTACTGCATGTAGGAATTGAGTTGATAATTAAACTTTTATTAAATTATCACTTAAGACAAAGGAAATGTATATTAACAGAAGAGAAAACTTAGATGTCCTTCAAGAATGCAACTGCAGTCATAACATATGGGTTGTCCTGCCTCAGGCAGCCCTCGGTCGGCCGGATTCCAAAGTCTGGGTCCGACATCTGCTGATGTCGCATTTCTCTCCGACGTCAGAGCGGCTGGAGTATATAAGCATCAGCTGATGCCATCTTCTCCAGTTTTTCTTGCCACGCGGTGCCTGAAGCAGAAGCAGTTCGCAAGTGCCGGTCGGTCAGCTCCTGTATTCTTTCTAAACCGAAGACATCAAAAAAGCTAAATACCCCGTTGGGGACCTTTTCTTGCCTCAGCCGATGTCAGAATTAACTGAAAAAGTAAATAATTGTTTGTCTTGTGGTAAACAAATACCTCGTAAGGATTTCCATTCTTACTGCCTCCCTTGCCTTGGCCCAGACCACGACGTCTCGGTGTGTGCCGCCTGTACTCGCTTCAATAAGCGCACTCTCAGGCGCCGGGCGGAGTTCGCTGAAGACTTTTTTGGCGAAAAGTTTGCTTACATTATGCAGTCAGAACAACCGGCTACACATATTTCTAAAAAACGGAAAGACCGGGGCCGACCTCCTCTGCCCGCGACTTCATCCGACTCCATGCCAAAACTTACCGCGAGTGCCCCGGTTCCCTCTGAGGCAGTTATTCCACCGCTCGGAACCGAAGACACTGCACTACCAATACCTCCGACACCGGAGGCCACACCGACGCCAATTATTGATTTTCCTCCGGATACTGTAACCGAGGAAATGCCCGAGACCATTGCTGTGGATAAGGTTACCCCTGCACGTGGGGCTGCCAGGCCTCCCATGTCTATGTCTATCAAGGCCTACACACGTGCTAAGGCAGCAAGCCAGGCCAAGCCTGCAAGCCAGGCCAAGCATCACTCGGCTAAAACCTTGCCTCAGACTAACCCTGAAGCTCAAATTATGTCCTTGGCCGCAGATCTAATTTCTATGATCAGAGGCTCCCAGGCCCATCCTGAGAGAGGATCCCAGCCTCCTCCTGATAAGAGGCCCAGGGTTGAACCACCTGACCCCCTTTCTTCAGATGAAGATTCTGGGGACTCTGTGCTTTCCGAATCCCAGGAACCCCCTTTTTCAGACTTTCGAGGATTTGGATGCTGAGGACTCCATTCCTTCGGCCTCTCCTCCTGAGGATATTTCTTTTGGGGAAGTTCTGCATTCCATGAGGGAGCACTTCCAGTGGCAAGGTCAGGAATTTTCTGATTCCAGGAAGCGCCTTCGAACTTTCCTTAAAAAGCCACAACACAGACCCTTACCTATTCCTCCTGTGCTTGATGTGTTGGATGACCTTTACTCTGACTCCAGTGCTACCCCTGATTCTCTGCCCCCGGCTCCTGTCAAGCCTGACAGAAACTATAGGGTCCCTGAAACCCATTCTCATTTCTTTAGGGCCCATGCTGTAGACTTAGAAACTATTTCCCAGGGGCCTAAGGGGGTTTCTGCTACCACTTCCAAAAATCCTTTGCCTTCCGACAGAGAGGCAAGGTCCTTAGAGAGATGGGGGAAGAAGGTTTACACCTCTACTACCTTGACCATGAGAGCTCTCAATTGTCTGCTTCATATGTTTCAATATCAGGATTCCCTGTTGAATGATTTTCAGAAAAAATTAGCCTCTCCTGACCCTTTAGATAGGAAGTCTTTGCAGGAGGCTGTCCATAACTCTCAGCAGGTTAGTAATCATTTTCTGCAGTGTGGATATGATGCATTGGAAGTTTCATGTAGGGCAGCTATGACAGGAGCGGTCATTCGTAGACATGCTCCCTTGGAAAAGAACAAACTTTTTGGTGATAATGCTAAAGATGTGTTAAAGACCATTGAAGTAAAAGCCAAGTCAGTTCAGACAGTCAAAGATTTTCTCCAGGTACAGCCCCCCAGGTTCAGCAGGAACTGGCCTTCTAAAAAATGGTCATTCCCAAATCCTGAAAATTTTCTAAGGGGCAAGAATAGGCGTGCCCGTGGCAGAGGGCAATATAGAGGATCCTACAGGGGACGCCAATGGCAACCGACAAACCAAAGAGGTGACACACGGGTTTCCCCTGTCACTCAGGGACAATCTCAATGACTTGACTCTAACTTCTCAGACCAAGGAGCAAAAACAAGCCCGTTTGGGAGGAAAGTTATCTCTGTTCTCAGAAAATTGGCACAAACTGATAAAAGACAAATGGATATTGAACATTATAGATCATGGTTACAGGTTCTATTTTCATACTTTACCAAGAAAACAAGGCATGCCAAATCTTCAACAAAATCAAAAGGCAGAGGCTATCAAGCAAATTTCTCTGCTGGCTCAGATCAAACAAAAAAGTGCCTCAACAAGAAGGTCAGGGGTTTTACTCAAGACTGTTCCTTGTTCCAAGAATACAAAATCAATGGAGACCGATACTGGACTTGTCCGCTTTAAACACTTTTCTCATAGTACCAAAGTTCAAAATGCTGACCTTACAGCAGCTCCTTCCCATGCTGGGCAAGGGGTCTTGGCTGATTACTCTGGACCTCAAGGAGGCATACCTGCATGTCCCTATCAGACACAGCTGCAGAAGATACCTCAGATTTCTTGCAGGGCCAGAGCATTATCAATTCTCAGCATTGCCTTTTGGCTTATCTACTGCGCCCAGAGTATTCACGAAATGCCTGGCATCAGTAATTGCTCATTGCAGACTCCAGGGGATTCAAATCTACCCCTACCTGGACGATTGCCTCATACAAGCGGACAACGAACTAACCTTGACAAAAAACTTGAATTATGTCATACACTTGCTACAGGCTTTGAGATACACAGTCAACTTTCAAAAGTCAAGACTTCTACCATCCCAGCAAATAACTTTCTTAGGAGCCAAACTAGACACAGCCTCTCAAATGGCCTACTTGACAGAAGACAAGCAAGAGCAGTTAACTCATTACTTCAAAAGTTTAGCAAAACTCTCCCAGATGACTGCAAGGAGATTCATACAGGCCCTGGGGTTTATGACATCTTGCATTCTCCTGGTCCCACTAGCAAGACTACACATGAGAAAACTGCAATGGTATCTAAAGAGCTTATGGTCTCAGCACAACAACCACCTAGAAGCAATTATCCCACTCATTCCATGTCTTCAAAAGGAATTTCTATGGTGGGCTTCAGCAAGTCAGTCAAATACAGGCATGCCGTTCAAAAAACCTCAGACAACACAGACCATTACCACAGACGCCTCAGACCATGGATGGGGGGCGCACATGGAAGGCAGATGTATTCAAGGACAATGGAATCCAAAGGAAGAACATCTGCATATCAACCAAAAAGAAATGCTGGCAGTAATGCATGACATCGAGGCCTTTGGACATCAACTTCATCAAGGCCACCTTCTAATAAGGACAGACAACACCTCTGTGATGTGGTACATAAACAAGCAGGGAGGTACTCACTCTTACCCCCTTTGCAGGCTAACAATGAATCTTTGGGGAAAAATCACTGAGTCTGAACATACAGCTACAGTCCCAATTTGTTCCAGGCAGAGACAATGTTCTGGCGGACAGTCTAAGCAGGAATTTCCTAGACCCACACGAATGGAGGTTACATCCAGACATCTTTGCACAACTACCCTCGGCATGGGGCAGGCCAGACGTAGACCTATTTGCCTCCCAATTCAATCATCAGCTACAAAGGTTCTGCTCAAGGACAAATCATCCACAAGCATGGAAGATAGATGCTCTCTCATTCAACTGGAGCTCCCTAGTCATCTATGCATTTCCACCAATGCCACTGATGACCACAGTGTTACTAAAGATCAAAGCAGAGCAGCCAAAGGGAATCCTAATAGCTCCGAGCTGGCCGAGACAACACTGGTACCCACTACTACGGAGCATATGTCACAACAAACCGTGGGCCCTTCCCAAATGGCCTCAGCTGTTGACTCAACACAACTTCAGGACAGCTCATCCCAACCTCCAGACTCTACAGCTAACAGCTTGGAAGATCACATAAATAACCTCAACTTATCTCTCTCCAAGGAGGTTCAGCGTATACTAACAGAAGCCCGCAGACCATCCACCAGAAGGGCTTACTCAGCCAAATGGAAGCGTTTCAGCATTTGGAATACCAACAAGGGTCAAGATGCATCAGTACTGAGCATTCCACTCATTCTGGAGTACTTGGCAGAATTGCTAAATAAGGGACTTTCGTACTCTTCTATAAAATACATGCTTCAGCTATCTCAGCTAGATACAACACTGACCCACCTGTGTTCTCACATTCTTTGCTAAGGCAATTTCTTAGAGGGATCAAGAATATAAAACCTCCAAGAAAGGCACCAGTACCAGCTTGGGATCTCAATTTTGTGTTAGAAAAATTGACTCTACCTCCCTTCGAGCCAGCAGCTTCAGCGGATTTACAATTTCTGTCCTGGAAGACAGCTTTCCTGCTGGCCATCACCTCAGCTATAAGGGTTTCAGAATTACAGGCACTAATGGCAATACCACCCTTCATAATCTTCCACCGAGACAGGGTCTCCTTAAGAACCAATCCCTCCTTTCTGCCAAAAGTGGTATCTAGGGTCTCTCTAAATCAGGCAATTCACCTGCCTCCGATCAGCTATTTGTAGCTTACGCTCCTGGAGTACAGGGAAAAGCAATTTCCAAACAGACAATTTCAAAATGGATTGGGCATTGCATCAGATATTGTTATTCCTTCCATGGAAAGAGTGTGCCAGCCAATATCAGACCACACTCTACCAGAGCTACAGCCACCTCCACAGCCTTCTTAAGAGGGGTGCCTACAAAGGATATTCTAGAAGCTGCTACATGGAGCTCCATGCATACATTTTCCAAACACTACAACCGCCCTTCATTTTCAAGATCCAGAGCAGGCTTTGCTTCGGCAGTCCTGCAGGGATTGCTAGCTACACCATCCTTTTCTTAGAGCATACCACCTCCCCCAGCTAAGTTATGGTATTCAACCCATATGTTATGACTGCAGTTGCTTTCTTGAAGGACATAGTACAGTTTTGTACCTACCATAAATGTAGATGTCCGATAGATATGCAACTGCAGTCGGGTTTCCCCTCCCTCCTTCCCCTCTATGCCTTGGGTCCACTCCTCTCCCTGTTATTCTTAGCTGGGGATATCTGTTATGGTGTATCTGTTTATTGCTTACTTATTTGTCTGGAAACCTATTTTTGTTTTACAAATTTGATTTTAGCCTTCCTTGGAGGGCACCTGGCATCTGGGGCAAGAAACACTGAAGAAGATGGCGTCGGCTGATGCTTATATACTCCAGCCGCTCTGACGTCGGAGAGAAATGCGACATCAGCCGACGTCGGACCCAGACTTTGGAATCCGGCCGACCGAGGGCTGCCTGAGGCAGGACAACCCATATGTTATGACTGCAGTTGCATATCTATCGGACATCTACATTTATGGTAGGTACAAAACTGTACTTTTTATTCCTTTTACATACATTATATGTTGCATATCTTTTCTTACTTTAAAACTATCAGTTCAACTTTACATAATTTGCTAGATTCCTGCCTTCCCTTAAACCTTACTCCCCCTCTTGAACATTATTCTGGATGTGTTGTTCCCACAGTTTCCATTTATTTCAGTGTACTTTACTTGTTCCCTTTTTGAAATATCCCTCTTCCAGTTCTTTTTCTTCTTTTATAATCATCAGTACTTTGACTGTAGTTGGCTTAGACTTTGATTTCCATTTTCTTGTAATTGCTATTTTTGGAGACAGCACAATTAGAGTTAACGTACTGTGTCTAGGCAATGCAGATCCCGTGTCCCTGCTCAAAACAATCATTTCCTTAGTTACTGCCTTTTGCTCACCCAGTATTACTGACAGAATGTTTTATAAGGAATTTTTAAAGTCTTCCAACTCATTATGTTCACAGTTAAAACTTTCTTCCTCATAACATCTCCTTCCTTATGTCTATTAAACTGGCTACCTTAGTCTAGATATTCGGCTGTAATAAAACAGGGGAAGATTTTCTTTTATTTTTACATGATCAGTGTACTTTTTATATCTCTTTCAACAACCCACGATCACATAATTTTAACTTGCTTCTTTTCAGTCTTAATCAGGCCAAAAAAAAAGTTAAGGGGGACTAACAACCATGCAGTTTGCTTATATCTTCCTGGGTCAAAGGGTCTTATATCTGTGATTCTCAACTTGAAGCCAATGATTCTGATGTCTCTTAGTAACAAGGTCTGTGTTTTTGCCAAGTGTATATCATTCCAAGCCAAAGTTGTAGTGATTCTTTCCAGATCAGATAACAGTGCCAAAGCATCCTACTTACTGTAACAGTTGTGGAAATGGCAAGGAAATATCCCCTAACATAATCGTTGATTAAGACATACGTGCCTCTAAGTTTGAGTCTAGGGATTCCCTGCCCCTTAAAGGTTTATTAACTTGCAGTCATCTTTCCGTTGTACTAGACCAGTGGCTTGGAGTTGAGGATATCTATGTTATGTAATTTGCTGCCTTGTGTTTGTATCTCTTCTGCTCCAAATCAGCCTCTCATGATTAGTTAAGGCTGTCTGTGGACCTTCTGTTTATGATGAGTTGACAGCCCCCACCATCAGTGTTAACACTGGATGTCCTTCTATTCCCATGTTGCAGTATTCTTAGTGTGGGATTCTTCACCTTGGGCAGTCCGAATATCGGCTTCTAAACAAAAGCTTAAGCTTGGTTGCTGAAGGTGTGTGGAACGTCACATGTAGGGCCGTAAACCAGGGACCTTGTATGCGACGTCTGCATGCACTGACCTCAGAACTTTTCAGCCACAATCGAATGTCAGATCGATTGCATCACTCCTCTACTGTCAAGATGTCTAAAGCTAAGTACCCTGTTGGGGATTTCATTTTTTGCTTGAGCTTAGTTTGCTATCCCTCCCTTTTTAGCCAGTGTCTACTAAGAGGGGTAAATGCCAATGTGGGCATCAGATTCCCCATAAATACTCACACGACAGTTGCGTTTTTTGCGTAGGCCGAGAACACAACCATACCTCTTGCCCAGTTTGCCAATCCTTCATCCCAAAGACACTCCGAAGGTGTTTGGCTGCCCTTAATCTTTGCTTAGAAAACCAGAGGGTATAGAAATTAATGCTTAGGACAGATCCTGAGTCAGCCGCCCAGGCCAAGCTTCCACACAAAAAGGCCAAGTTGTCACGACCTACTAGTTCTGTCCCTCCACTATCGGATGCCCTGCTAGCTTTCTATTTAGGATTTGAGGACGTTTGTTATTGTCATCCTCTACTTCAACTACCCTCGAGGAAGATGCTTCTGAAGTAACAGCTAGCACATCCACAAAGGTAGCTCAGAGGTCTATTGCCTTACGGCAGCCACCATTCCTATTCTGTCTTTAGCCAGGATGCATATGAGAAAAGTACAGTGGTATTTGAAGAATGTGTGGTCCCAACATAACCACCCTGTAGTATTTCCGATCCCATTCTTACCTTGCCTCAAAGCAGAATTAAGATGGTGGATACAAATTCAAATGAACCCAGGCGTTCCGCTCCACCCCAAACCCCCCACACACACACACAACAGCTCAATACATGTTTACAGACTCATCAGGCCTGGGCTGGGGGCTACCATGAAGGGTCTCAAGGTGCAGGAGAACTGGCACCCTACCCTCCGGGGAAAAAACATATCAATGTGTGAGGGAGATGATGTGAGGAAGATGACAGCAGTCCTTTTGTCCCTGAAAGCCTTTCTCCCAATCCTGTAACCAGGTCCCCTTCAAGTCTTCACAGACAATACCACAGTCATGTGGTACCTCAGCAAACGAGGAGGGATCAAGTCCTATCTCCTATGCACGAAAGCAATACAGATTTGGGACCTAGCCTCCAAAAACAACTTAACTGCAGGCAACCTACATCCCATCCCAGGACAACCAACAAGCATATGTTCTCAACAGGATCATCCTCTCTACATCACGGGTGGATGTTGAAGACGGAAGTTTTTCTAGAATTTGTCCACCAGTAGAGCACTCCTCAAGTAGATTTTTTTTGCCTCCCTCCAGAACAGACAATTGAAAAAATTCTGTACATAGGACCACTCCCCACTAGCCTGGAGAGGGAAATCTTCAAAAAATTTCATGAAAGGGATGGTTTCTGTATGCATTTCCCCCTTTCCCTCTTTCATTCCAAAGGTTCTCCTGAAGATCAGAAAAGACAAACCTTGCTGGTGAGTCCCTACTGGCCAAGGCAGTATTGGTTTCCCCTACTACTATCTATCACAGAGGGCAATCACCACAAGTTAACCCACAAGGTGGACCTACTCACACAGTAGAAGGGAACATTCATTCATCCTCACCTACAGATGTTATGCCTAACACTATGGGTAATAAACTTTTAATTCCCTTCAGACACCAGTACTCTGAGTATGTGCTTTCAGTCCTGATGGAGGCCAGAAAACCTACTACAAGGAGATCCTGCATTTCAAAATGGCAAAGATTTTCCAAATGGTTTCTCAAAAGACATAGGGATCCCTTTCTAGCAGATATTCCTTAAGTCCAAAACTTGTGTGTGAACTTATCAAGGCTGGCCTTTCATACTCCTCAGTGAAAGTCCACCTGTCTGCAATCTCTGCCTGTTAGCCCTCGACCCCCCTCTACTATCCAGGCTAGATGTTAAATTGTTCTTGAAAGAGGTCTTACATACCAGACCACCAAGAAAATCAGTCCCACCACCTTGGGACTTAAACTTTATGCTAGAAAAACTCACACTGGCTCCAATTAAGCCAGCCAGCTCTGGAACACTCCAAATGTGCAAATGGAAAACTGTTGTACTGGTGGCCCTTACCTCTGCTTGAGGGGGGTCACAGTTACAAGTTCTCATGGCCTGCCTACCCTACACTATATTCCACAAGGGCAGGGTGACCCTGCGCACCAATCCTTCTTTCATGCCCAAGGTGGTCAAAGAACTGTCTGTAAACCAGTCCATTCACCTGCCCACCTTCTTCCCCTCTCCCACCATACCTGTCAACCTGGAAACATCAAAAATCTGGACAAAGGCCCATGAAAAATAGGTACAAATCTGTATGCTGATTAACAAAAAAATTGCATACATAATTATGTAACCCCCACCCACTCTAATGGGATTGTGGGATACCAACTTTCAAACACAAACTGAAGAACAGACCACCAAACCATGGACCCACAGCCCAGACCCTGTAGTAAATGGTGACCATTTTTTTTAAATGTTTAGCAATGATGTTCACTAGGAAGGGAGAAAATGATCAACCTTAGGATTTTGTTTTTGGTGACTTGCAGTATGTGGATTTGATGGCAAAAGTAGGGCATTTAATGGTAGGCAATATTGTAATCTTAGTGAAAAAAATGTTCTAGTTTACCAGGACCTCCAAAAGTCATTCTCCATGGCCTTCTGATCAGTGGCATAGCTAGAGTTTGTGCCGTCCAGGGCTGTCTGAGTTTTCCACCCTTCCCCCCCTGTCACAATCATGGTAGAATGGGGCCACCCCCATACAAAGCTCTTCCCCCTGCAGCTATTCCAATGTCCCATTACTTGGCTATTTGCCCCATTTACCATAAACACTGTAATGTGCATACTGCTTTATTTCTACAATGATTATCTGGAATACATTTAAAACTTATTTTACATTTTATAACACAAATAATGATAGACTTCTGCTAAACAAAGCAATTACAGTCTCATTGAGAACAGACTTAGCAATTCCCATTAAGGCTCCTCTGCCCTTAAAAGGCATTCACTGAAACAACATTTAAATCCATATTCAAAGAAAATTCATCTGGAGGATAAAGATTGCCTTTGGGTTGTTTTCAAATCATAGGCCCCTTGCACACGAAACACACATTTTCTTTGATGCACCTTCCCCTTTGTATTAAATTAAATTCCTTGTGAAATACAGCACACGTGTTAGAGCAAGTTTGAAATTTATTGTTTTTAACATTTTTCCAGTAAGCAATGAAACAAAATGCATGAACCAATAATGACCAAACTGCTCAATTCGGAATGTTTCCATCATAAAAGTCTATAAAAACTTGTACAATCCACCAATATCAGTAAATATGCACAATCTCTGCAGAAGTCAGTCATCTAAATAATTCCACATTAAAGAGATCTGTAACTACTGAAGAGATTGCTGGTAGCAAATAACTTTATATTTCATTGTTTCATCTACAAATAAAGTGCTTGTTGCTCTTGAGGGATAAATTGGGTGTTAAATTAAAAAATGATAAGCGACTGATATTGCAATAGGGAATGGATGGCAAACTGATAACAGGTCCATAGTTACTAGGTATCTCGCCAAAGAGGACATTCTCATGACTGCAGCATCCACTCCCTTTAAAAGTACAACACAGTACGGTATCAGCAATCCATCTGCATACTCTGGGAGTAGAACCCACAGCCTTCTGCATCAAAAGCAAGCAATTCTACCCGTTGTGCTACTAACACAAACAGACTTCACATAAGCAGCACTAAACATCTCTCTCCCTGAGGAACTATGCAGCACAACTTAAGAAATCTGGAAAAAGGCAAAATTTAGTGATGGGGGTACAGACACAGGCCCAAAACCAAGGACACATTTTAAACATTGTTTGTACAATCTTAGAAAAAGTTGCTACTTGCTAGAATAAAATGTTTTGTGTTACCATGTGTTTCCTGAAAGATAGCCATTTGTGTCTGTATTATAACATTGAAGCTTTAGTTAATCGAATAACTAATCTCGATCTTGTAATATTGACAGCTAAAATTGTCGAACGGCTGATTCAGCCAAGGGAAACACTTCCCTTGGCCGAATTAAAAAAAAAAAAAAAACTTTACATCCAAAATCAAGTCTAGGGGCTTCACCCCCCACACACCCCGATATGGGTGGCTATGCCCCCCACACCCCCCTACCTAAATACACCAACTCTGAGATCGCTCCAAATTGGAGAAATGGGCATACTCCACATAACGGCCACGGGTAGTGTTTCCCTGAGATAAATTGGCCGTTCGACAATTTATTGTTTCGATATTACAATTTTGAGTTTTACTTCGATAAAGTAAAGCTTCGATCTTGTAATATAGAACAAGCTATTTAAGTTTCAATCTATCATCATTATTTAGTGAATTCAGTTCTTTTAAGAGGGACAGGGCAAAGAGCTGGTATGGGTAGCGAATATAGGCTCCTTCCTGCTCTCTCTATTTAAGGTACAGGGTTTGAGCCTGACTAACTGTAACCAGCCAGTATGCTTAACTGGGGCATTTTACGCACACGCACACACACACGCGCACACATGCACACACATCTTAACAGCAGATACCTTCCATAAACTGAAATCACACAAATGACAGATAATGCCACATAAATGAGCAGGTTAGCAGCAGATAAAAGTAAAACTTGCATCAGATATCGCACAATAAATAATGGAACTTAGTAGATTGCAGCAGATACCTTCCATAAACTGAAATCGCCACATAAACGACCAGATAACCTTCCAGCTTAGAGACAAGCAAGCAGCATATACCTTCCAGATCAACTCTTACCCAAACAAAAGATAATTTAAATGGGCCATCATAACGACTGGACTTAGCAGCACACTCCACTAATTTTTATCTGTTTCCTCTGCCCATCTTTTTACAGTCAGCTTTTTTTTTGCATTCCATTAACTTTTCAAACGATATTCTGCTGTGTTCTTAACCAATTAGTTTTGCACAGCAGAATTACTGTTCACGACTATGATATTTTGTATGCTAGTCAGTAAAACTTGCAGCAGATACCTTCCAGCTCAACACTTACCCAACCAACAGATAATTTAAACGGGCCATCTATGCACAATAACAAATGGACTTAGCAGCAGATAAACTTGCAGTAGGTCAGCACTGCAGATAAATTACTGCACACTTGCTCAACAGATAATTTAAAGCTATTAATAAATAAATGGGCCCAACAACGGTTAATGCCACAGACAAAAATCGAGCAGATACCTTCCAGCCTCCAGCAGATAAAACTGCACACTTACCTAACCAACAGATAATTTAACGAACAGATAAAACCTGCAGTGCACACTTGCCCAGCTCATAAAATAAAGAAATAAATGAGCAGATAAACTGAAACAGGCCTGAATGCACAACAGCGAATGTACTTACAAAATAAATGAATTGCTTTTTCTTACTTGGAGACTGGCACATGATGTGTTGGGCCGACTCTGTAAAATTTAAGCACATCTGCATGATTTACCACCATTGCTGTTTATATTCCCTAGCTCCCTTCTGTCCAACAGTCAGTAGCTGATGTCATCACACAGGCTGGTGATTACATCGGGCATAAATTTGAAGTGGTAAACTTAAAACTGGTAATACAAAAAAAAAAAAAAAAGACCGGAAATTCAGAAATTAATGGTGCCACGTGAAAATTCGTGGCACCCCAATATTTTGGCCTCAAAACTACTAAGTACTGAGGAGTTCTGTAAGGTTGAGAGGTACGTCTCCCACTAATCACAGTGAGAGGATACTTCATTCCCTGGACGTGCACAGGCAGCTGAGGCTTTATTTAAACAAAACAAAATCCATCAGAAAATCCAGCCAACTATTTGTATCCTTCCACCCCAGAGCCCTGGGCAAGTTAGTCTACAAACAAACCATTTCTTGCTGGATTAGAAAAACTGTCTACTTGTGCTTCTCTTCTATAGCAAGGACATACTTCAGGGGGTTAGAGCTCACTCTATAAGGATCGTAGCATCTTCCAAAGCCGCCTTCAAATGCCTGGACACAGCCTGTAATTCTGCCACCTAGTCCTCTGTACACATCTTCACCAGATAATACAACTTGGACCACAACTCTAGAGCCAGAGCAGGGTTTGCTAGGGCAATCCTACAAGACTTTCTGGAATCGGCTACCTCTGCCTCCACCCGTCCTTCCTAAGCTGTGGCACTCTCCCACACTAAGAATACTCCAACATTGGAATAGAAGGGCACAGAATAGTTGTGTAAAATCTTACCATAACTTTAGATGTCCTTCCCTTCCATATTGCAGTATTACTTCCCCCCACCTATCCCCCTTCATTCCTATTGGCCTGTCTTGAGTGCACCCTGGAGCACCACGTAGACTACTGTCAGACTAACCACCAAAATGGCACTTCACACTTCTTGTGGACATAGTTTGGCTCATACTAGTTGACTGTTTGACGGGGCAATTAAGTTCTGAGGTCTGTGTGTGTAGACGTCACCTTTAAGGTCCTTGGTTTATGGCCCTACGTGTGACATCCCACGCACCTACAGCAACCAGGCTTAAGCAATAAGAACACTGACTGCAACATGGAAGAGGACATCTATGGTTATGCTAAGATTTTACGCAACTATTCTTTCTAAGTGATTGTCACTGTTGATGTGATGCCTTGACCCCATGTGCAAAATGTGGAGGACAAAAAATCTAATAGATGGATTGATGGACAAGCATATCTTGACCACCTTTTTATGTTAGGAATCCTTTTTATGTAAAAGGGAAAAAAAAATAGCTTCTCCATAGAAGGGTTTTAATTCATTAGATACTGTTGAGGGACTGGTCCCAGCTATTTTACTCCTAAATTATGACATAGGCATGGGGGTCTTCCTTAGAAGTCATGTCATTTGTGGAGCACTTCAGATGACAATCAAGGAAGACCTGAGATTGCTAAAAAATGTTCATAGATCTCGTGGGACTTGAAACATATAAATCTGTAGCATTCCAAGAAGTCTTGTGTGATGTCTTTTAATGTAGTATCACTGGAGCTAGACTCCCAACCCCTTACTGTATAGATGCCTGACAATTCTTAAAAGGTGCAGGACCCTTCTAACTTCATGTGTAAAATGCATGTTGCCAAGACAAATACAGGGTTCATGAAGACTACTAAGGCAGCTAAAAATGGTTTCAGGCAGTAATACTCTTATCAGTGAACAGGAGAGTAGGCTGTTGGACTGGTTTGGAAAATTAGTTTACACAGCAGCAGTAGCAGTTCTGGCTTTCAGAGCAATAAACTTTCAGGCCGACATGATAAATTTTCAGGCTAATCTTCTGACAACTCCTTAGTTTGTGTGTCATTTCAAATGACGCTTTGAAGACTATAGGCTTAGACCATACCCAGATGGCTTTGCAGCATTGACTGATTTTAGAAACTTTCACAGAATGACAGAAATATGGAAATATGTATTTCGGGAATATACATGCATTCTTAAAAATGTTTTGGGAAAAATGTTTCAACTAAGATTATTTTCAGTTTTTATGTAGGGCTGGAAGTTCCGAAGCATAATATATTTTTTAAGATTAATGCTGTTTTTTGCCAAAAAAGCAGTAATGAGAAAATTGATATCGGAGACAAAAAATTTAGATGGTGCGTTGAGCACTGCAAAAGAAATTTAATTTACAGGAGGTGCGATCGTTAAACAAGGGAGGAAGTGAAGTGCATAACAAGACACATCTTGGATAAATACATACAAAACAGGGGTCAAGAAGACAAGTAATGGGGTAGGGGCTGATGGCTACTGAAAATATGAAGTCATGATGTAAAAACTAATATTGAGGTTTTATGGAAAATGTACAACACGTGAAAATAACTATGGCTAGTGTTCTTAGTTTATTAGTGTGTGTGAAATGTTCTTGAATGTTTTTGTTACTGCTTGTGCAAAATCATAGCAGCAGACAACACTGTTCAGTATTGTCTCTACCAGAAATACAATAGAATAAGTAAACCACACAAAATGAGTGGGTGCCGTCATATATCACCAGGTGAAATTTAACCATGTATCACATTATTAAAAAAACACGTCAAAAACTAGGTATATTAAACAGAGGAAAAACCTTCCTCACTGATAAAGCCACAAGATGTATAGCCTCTACTTTTACTGCCCTCTCTCCTCTATGATTGCCCCAATCTTCACTAAACTTAGTCTCACATCTACCCAAACTTGAGCAGTAGCCAAATTTACACTAAACTATAACAATAGAACAGACCACTTCCTAAGCCCTCAGAGAATTAAACGTTAGAACTACTTCTTCACTTAACTGTTTCTTAGATAACTGCAATACACAGACTTCTCTATAAGCCAGAAAAATTGCACTGCACTTAACTTTATACAACACTTCTCCCCAGTAGAATTTAACACTCTAGTGAAAAATCAGTAATCACGGTAACAAAATTTTCTAATGCTGCAGGTGACACTGTATGTTCAGATAGTGTAGCTAAACTTAGACTGTATCGCACTACCACTGAAATTATTTCAGAATGCAAACTCATTTAAAACACGACTAAAACTTCACCTATCAAGTCAATGCATCTGCTGTTGTACATCTCAAGGATAAATGCCAATCTTATCTTAATCTTCCAAATAGTCAGACCTTTTCTCTTCATTCAGAATCCTTTACCCCACAAACTGTCTTCACTGGTAGCAGTACCTGAATAGTTTTACTAT